>NC_041065.1:1983448-2033448 GCF_900634775.1 Gouania willdenowi
TAACCTATACTTTGAAGTATGAGTGAGCAAGAAGCGTCTGCAAAACCGGAGAAACTCGGCAGTTTTCGGCATCGTGCACAGTTGCCCACTCGCGGCCCTCAGCGCGATGTGCAAAGCAATGATAGATGAAACTGCAGAAGTGCTATATGAATTGAAAACGTACAGTATATGAGAACATCAGCAAAATGAACAGGAGACTGTATCACATTAACCAACAACTGTATTAAGTTGCTGAACTGTAGATCAGGTTCAAATGAAGACTCTACGTGCCAAGTTTCACCTGATTGGACAAAACCCCAAAGAGGAATTTGAAAAAGTAGGTTTTTGATATGTAGTGACTTACAAAGAGCAATGTGCTGTGGGAGTGGGCGTGGCCTATGTCAGAAAATGCCACCTAGTGGCGCAATTTTTGGTATGGGTGGTCTGTGTGGTCTTTTATATCTACCCTGTAAATTTCACTGCCCTCAACATAAAAATTCAGCAGAAATAAATGTTTGTTTATTTATGTGTTATGATGTCATTAGCCACTTCCACTTTGACCAATCGCAAACAACTTTGAGATATCGCCTCAGGAGGGACCCAAGATCATACCCTCCAAATTTGGTAACAATTGGTCGTACCAATTAAGAGATATAAATATTCATTATTTGTAGCGCCCCCTTGTGGTCTACATCATTCAAATGTGGCGCATACCCTCACAGTCACATGCCAACTATGGATCTCAGATTTGGTGTTTTTAGCATTAATTTTGACCCAGATATGCACCAGTTCGCATTTTTATTGCTAGCTAGAAAACTTTACTTGTTAATAATTTGCGCATAATTTACCCGAACAAACTCATTTGGTTAACTGTATATCAAGTCCAAATGAAGACTCTACGTGCCAAGTTTCACGCTGATTGGACAAAACCCCAAGCAGGATTTCGCAAAAGTGGGTTTTCCAGTTTTTGCGATTTTACTCCAAAAAAAGTTAGGCGGAAATGGGCGTGGCCTAGCCCAGGTGATTCAGTGCAATTGAAGGAATATGTGTATATGAAGGTTTTAAATTTGCAACAAACGGTATGAAGTTATTGACCAAAAGGCGTTGACCTTTGTTATAGCGCCACCTGCTGGCGGATATTTGTGAATTTTTGCTTCCAAGGTCCCCTGGGGGTTTTGGACCCAACCACCAAAGGGCACCGCCCTACCTTGCACGGTTTATTCTGCAGCACCACTTTTACCAACGGAACTATAAAAGGTAACAATAATAAAATAATAATAATAATCCCTACGATTACAATAGGGTTCCTAGCACTGCTAGTCCTAGGAACCGCGTATGTAAGCATACGCGGTTCCCTGGCCCCGCGGGCTTGGCCCCCTGATAATAGGCTACAACAGTTAAAAAACACAGTAACATGAACATTTAATACAGTAACCCACATTGACATTAAATAACAGAACAGAACATCAAAACTTACATCAAATGACAATACTGTAACGGACTGGGTCTTATGTTACTGAGTTATGTTCTTCATGGTTAACAGATTTTATGGTTTTACGACTTTTTGGCACCTCCAATTTTTTCACCCTTTGTTTTGTGACATACTGTGGGGTCACAAGCCAAAAAAGGTTTTCTAACTGTTAAAAATTGTATTGGAAACATGCATTTCATGTCATCTTTACTCAGCATCTCTGAAGGCCACCATTGGCCCACAAACTGCACTTTCAGAACCACTGTATGTAAAGTAACCATTCAAACTGTTGTCCTTCTTTGTTTTAATAGCTTTTCACTGTAAGTTCAGCTTACTTGAACATATCAAGGCAATCGGTTTCCTGATATTTTGCTAGTAATGTGAATGCTTCAGCTTGTAAGGAAAACTTATTTTTACGAGAACTGCTTGATTAACATAACTCACAAGTTTAAGTCGTCAAAATTAATATTTTATAGTAAACCTAACTAATGATTTTGAGTTAACTTTACTCAAGTTTGCTGCCTCTACATGAGTTGTCTGAATTTATATTTTGTAGTTGACCTAATCAATGATTTTTAGTTCACTCATGTTTACTGCCATTATCTGAGTTATTTTTAGCTTTAACAACTTATAATGATTTATCTACTTTATTTGGGAATTTTGAGGCAATCGGTTTCCTGACTTTTTTGAGTGAAGTGAACTTACTACAATTTACAGTGTAGGTCCTGAAGATAAAGGAAGCTCTGCTGCAAGTTGGTAATCAGGTAATAATTTCTGATTTTCTAGCTGTGTATCTTTGTTTAAAATTAAACAGTTTAATTTTGCTAGTGATTTTTCTGCCTGACGTTAAAGTTGGTATGCACGTGCTTACAAATCAAGTTTAGAAACACACCATATCTGATCGACTACTAGTGTTCTAGTAGTCCAGACCGGTCTTGGTCTCGAGACCAAATTTTAAAGGTCTCGGTCTCGTCTCGGACTCTGAAGCATTTTGACTCGGTCTTGTCTCGGACTCGGGCTGCGCGGACTCTGGATTTTCCGTCAAGACCATTAGAGACCAGCACTAATTCCTGCTATTTTTAAACTTTTTTATAATTTGATAATTACACGGAGAAGAACGGGATAAAACAATCTTTAATTCATTCTTTAATCCACCCCATATAATGACTACAACCTTCCTTAATCAGAATCAGAAATGTTTTTAATGGCCATGTACAGTTTTAAGGACAGTACAAGGAATTTGTCTTGGTAGTTGGTGCACAAAACAAAAACAAACAACAAAAAAATAAATAAAAAAAAAGAAAACCCAGCAATGTGACTGAGTGACGTGTGTGTGTGTGTGTGTGTGTGTGTGTGTGTGTGTGTGTGTGTGTGTGTGTGTGTGTGTGCGTGCGTGCGTGCGTGTGTGTGTGTGTGTGTGTGTATGTGTGGAAGAGAGATATGAACTAATCACTGGTAAAAATCTCAGTAAAACTCCTGAAAACAATCACCAGTAATAAATATCATCTCCCTGGTAAAGACAGTAGCTCTAATAACTGGTAAAATGATAAACTGATGATATTACAGTCTGTACATGCAGTACGGGGGACGCATTTACTCCGCCTCTGGGTCCTAGTGCCTGCGGTCTGGTGAAGTCTGTTCCGTTTAATAAGTCCGTGTGTGTTTAATAAGTCTGTGTGTTTAATAAGTCTGTGTGTTTAATAAGTCTGTGTGTGTTTAATAAGTCTGTGTGTTTAATAAGTCTGTGTGTGTTTAATAAGTCCGTGTGTGTTTAATAAGTCTGTGTGTGTTTAATAAGTCTGTGTGTGTTTAATAAGTCTGTGTGTGTTTAATAAGTCTGTGTTTAATAAGTCTGTGTGTTTAATAAGTCTGTGTGTTTAATAAGTCCGTGTGTGTTTAATAAGTCTGTGTGTGTTTAATAAGTCTGTGTGTGTTTAATAAGTCTGTGTGTGTTTAATAAGTCTGTGTTTAATAAGTCTGTGTGTGTTTAATAAGTCTGTGTGTTTAATAAGTCTGTGTGTGTTTAATAAGTCTGTGTGTGTTTAATAAGTCTGTGTTTAATAAGTCTGTGTGTGTTTAATAAGTCCGTGTGTGTTTAATAAGTCTGTGTGTGTTTAATAAGTCTGTGTGTGTTTAATAAGTCTGTGTTTAATAAGTCTGTGTGTTTAATAAGTCTGTGTGTGTTTAATAAGTCTGTGTGTGTTTAATAAGTCTGTGTTTAATAAGTCTGTGTGTTTAATAAGTCTGTGTTTAATTAGTCTGTGTGTTTAATAAGTCCGTGTGTGTTTAATAAGTCCGTGTGTGTTTAATAAGTCTGTGTGTGTTTAATAAGTCTGTGTGTTTAATAAGTCTGTGTTTAATAAGTCTGTGTGTTTAATAAGTCTGTGTGTGTTTAATAAGTCCGTGTGTGTTTAATAAGTCTGTGTGTGTTTAATAAGTCTGTGTGTGTTTAATAAGTCTGTGTGTGTTTAATAAGTCTGTGTGTGTTTAATAAGTCTGTGTGTTTAATAAGTCCGTGTGTGTTTAATAAGTCTGTGTGTGTTTAATAAGTCCGTGTGTGTTTAATAAGTCTGTGTGTGTTTAATAAGTCTGTGTGTGTTTAATAAGTCTGTGTTTAATAAGTCTGTGTTTAATAAGTCTGTGTGTTTAATAAGTCTGTGTGTTTAATAAGTCTGTGTGTGTTTAATAAGTCTGTGTGTGTTTAATAAGTCTGTGTTTAATAAGTCTGTGTGTTTAATAAGTCTGTGTTTAATAAGTCCGTGTGTTTAATAAGTCCGTGTGTGTTTAATAAGTCTGTGTGTTTAATAAGTCCGTGTGTGTTTAATAAGTCTGTGTGTGTTTAATAAGTCTGTGTGTGTTTAATAAGTCTGTGTGTGTTTAATAAGTCTGTGTGTGTGTGTTAAAGTCTACATGTTTATGTCTCGTCCATCCACTCTTTTCATTATATTCATGTCTTTTAAGGCTTTATTACATAATATCAGTGTAGTCCAGGCCGCCGCCATCTTGGATTATGTCGTCACCAGCGCGTCATCAACACAAGTTTCACTAACACAGAATGAGTCAAATAACTGTAAGAGGTTTAATATTAGTCTATTTTTTTTTAAAGTGGTGTTTTTTGTGTCTTTAGACTCTAATTACATTTATGTATATAATATGTTCCCTACAATATAAACATGTTCACAATATAATTATTATTTATAGTTTCTGTTTCCACTGTATCCAGAATAATAATAATAATTCTCAACAAGAACGATTGATTGATTTGTCACATGACTGTTCCAGGGTTTGTTTTATTTAGTTTCACATCTACCTGTAGATCTATGTTTTTTACACTGATGACAACTTGTTTGTAGTTTTATTTCAGCAACTTTCACTTTTACAGTTACAGTTGGAAACCTTTGTTAATGAATATTCTAGTTACATTACAGTAATTACATTAAACTGTATCAACTAAGTGAATTAATAAAAATAACCTGTTTAAAGGCTTTTTCAAACTAAAAAATGATCTTGTGAAATCTGTGACCTGTTGACCTGAACAACTCAAAGAATCAGAATCAGAATCATTATTTTTTGGCAGAAATGCTTTTAAACACTTGCTGTACATTCAGCTGACATAAAAATATTGTTTTCAAATATGTAGAATAATTGTGAATTTATCAGTAGCAGTAGTAGTTTTAATATTTTAGTTAATTTTTGTCCATCAAATGTATTTAAAAGAAACTAAAATTAAAGAGAATGTTATTTAACTGTCGAACCTTGTCATAATTTTATTTTTATATATTTTTTTTAGTTTAAAAAAAATGTTTATGGTCTTGACTCGGTCTTGGTATATTCTGGTCTCGGGCAAGTCTTGGTCTCGGATAGTGTGGTCTTTAACACAACACTATCGATTACCTTTGTTACATGCATCTTTCTCGCTCTCACACAATACTGTCAAATTACATGTTTGTGTATTCTGCTCCCATTTCTGTTTTTAGGATCAATTTCCAAAGTGGAGTTCTTAGAAGCAAAGATCCAATGGCAAGAAAAAATAATATCTGATCTTGAGCAAGAGCGCAATTTCTTGCGTGAGCAAATCTTAGGAAAGAAGAAATCATGTGAGTTATTCGAGATCAAATTGTATCTGCAAAATGCAATGTAATTCAATCAATCAATCAATCAATCAACAATCTTTATTTGTATAGCGCCAAATCATAACCAATGGTATCTCAAGACACTTTACAGTAGAGCAGTCTTAAGGACGGACTCTTCATTTTATGGATACACACATATGCATATATACGTATATACACTACATATGTATCCCACACCCAACATGAATTCATCATGGCGGCAAGGAAAACCTTCTGTTAAGCAGCAGGAACCGTGTGGATCCCATTCCTATGATGAACAGCCATCCACGTTATGCTGTGTTGGGTGTGTGCAGAGAAAAGGGTGGAGACAGAGTTGTTGAGACTCTGTAACTCCACACTGAGGATCCCACGGACCTGCAAGACAAAAGCCAGAAGGAGTACAGGAGCAAACACACAAGGGAAGAAGCAGACATAGAGGGAGTGTTTGAAAGAGGAATGGGACCCTCTCCGGTCCCTCTCTAGCATAAATGACCTCTCTCTTAACGCCCTCTCCAACCTCTCTCCAACCGAGCATGCCAGACCCCCCCCCCCCCCGGCAGTCTATGCCTATTGCATCTTAATTATGAGCTATGAGCTGGTTCCTAACTAAAAGCTTTACCAAAGAGGAATGTTTTGAGCCTAACCTTAAAGGTAGAGAGGGTGTCTGCCCCCCGAACCGTGGTTGGTAGAGGGTTCCAGAGAAGGGGGGCCTGATAACTGAAAGCTCTTCCTCCTATACTACTTTTAGAGACAAATGGAACAACGAGTAGTCCAGCATTTTGAGAGCGTAGTGTTCTGGGGGGTATGGCACTACAAGCTCCTTGAGATAGACTGGTGCCTGTCCATTTAGGGCTTTTAAGTGAGAAGAAGAATCTTGAATTCTATTCTATATTTTATGGGAAGCCAATGCAGAGAGGCTAACACAGGAGTAATGTGATCTCTTCTCCTAGTTTTAGTCAGTACACGTGCTGGCAGCATTTTGAACCAGCTGAAGTGTCTTAAGCGACTTGCTCGGGCAGCCTGCTAAAAGAGAATTATAATAATCCAGTCTAGAGGTAACAAAAGCATGGACTAGCTTTTCGGCGTCGCCCTGAGACAGGATAGATCTGATTTTAGCAATGTTACGGAGATGAAAGAAGGCAGTTCTTGAAGTTTGTTTTATGTGAGAGTTGAAGGATAAGTCCTGATCAAATAGAACCCCAAGGTTTCTAACAGTTGTGCTTCGTGCCAGAGTAATGCCATCTAGGCCAGTTAGGCTAGCATAGGTTTCTCTAAGGTGTCGCGGGCCCAGTACAATGACCTCAGTCTTGTCTGAGTTGAGAAGAAGAAAATTTTGGTCCATCCAGGCCCTAATGTCCTTTAGACAGGCCTCAAGTTTAGATAGCTGATTTGTCTCACCTGGCTTCATTGATACATACAGTTGGGTATCATCAGCATAGCAGTGAAAGTTAACAGAGTATTTCTCATAACATTACCAAGGGGGATCATATAGATACAGAAGAGGATTGGACCTAGCACAGAGCCCTGAGGAACCCCGTAGCTTACTTTAGTGTACACAGAAGACCTATTATTCACGTGTACAAACTGGTACCTATCAGATAGGTAGGACTTAAACCAGTTTAGGGCAGTCCCTGTGATTCCAAGTAATTCCTCTAATCTCTCTAGTAGAATATAGTGATCTATAGTGTCAAAAGCTGCACTAAGATCTAATAAAACCAGCACTGAGAGTCGTCTTCATCTGAAGCCAGAGTAGATCATTAGTTACTTTAACTAAAGCAGTCTCTGTTCTGTGTTGAGCTCTAAAGCCTGACTGGAAGTCCTCGAACAGGCTGTTGTTTTGAAGAAATTCACAGAGCTGAGCCGCCACAACTTTCTCAAGAATCTTAAGAAATAATAGAGTTAAGTTCCTGAAGTCCTATATGTGTGAAACAGTTTAGGTTAGGCCTATTTACATTTAATGGTACAGCAGGCCCAGGTGAAGGCAGGGAGTGGCTAATTTTATCTCTAATCTTGTGAATTTTATGGTTAAAAAATGTCATAAAGTCCTCACAGCTGAGGGCTAGAGGAATCATGGGCTCAATAGAGCTCTGACTTTGTGTTAGCCTGGCTACAGTGCTGAAAAGGTACTCGGATTATTTTTATTTTCTTCAATTAGTGAGGAATAGTATGTAGATCGACTATGTCGTAAGGCTGTCATGTATTTACTATGGCTTTCTTGCCAGAGTATTTGTGACTCCTCTGTTTTATTGGAGCGCCACATTCTCTCTAATTTACGGGTTGTTTGTTTGAGTGTGTGAGTTTCAGAGCTAAACCACGGAGCTTTCCTCTGACGTTTAATAGTTTTTTCCCTCAATGGGGCAATTGAGTCCAAGGTGGATTTTAGTAGACTAGCAGAGCTATCGACAAGCAGATCCAGTTGAGAGGGGTTATAATTAATATCATAGTTATTTATTGGATGGTGCACTGAGTTTAAGGCAGCAGGAATGGCCTCTTTAAATTTAGCCACAGCACTGTTGGACAGATTTCTACTCGTAACTATTTTATTGCACAGTGCGAGATCCTCTAGGATAATGTTAAAAGATATTAAAAAGTGATCTGATAGCAGAGGATTTTCAGGGTAGACTTTTAGTTCATTAATATCAAGGCCATATGTTAGAACAAGATCAAGAGTATGATTTAAACGATGAGTAGCTTCATTAATAGTTTGAAAAAAGCCAACTGAGTCTATTAGGGACATAAAGGCTGAGCTCAGGCTATCACTATCTTTGTCCACATGGATATTAAAATCTCCTACTATCAGTATTTTATCAGAACTGAGGATAAGTTTGATATAAACTCAGAGAATTCTGATAGAAATTCAGAATAAGGGCCTGGAGGACGGTAAATTATCGCAAATAAGACTGGCTGGCAGGTTTTTGATTTGGTATGAGATAAATTTAGAACCAGGCTTTCAAAGGAAGTGTAATTGGCCTTTGGTTTAGGATAGATTAGGAGAGAGGAATGATAAATAGCTGCTACACCACCCTCCACAGCCTATGTCTCGTGGCATATGAGTATTTAAAAGGCTTCATTTAAACTAACATATTCATCTTGATACAGCCATGTTTCAGTTAAACAGAATAAATCAAAGTTATTTTCTGAGATAAGGTCATTTACTAGTCGAGATTTGGATCTCAGTGATCTAATATTTAATAGAGCACATCTAATGCTTTTATGTTTTGGTGTTTCTAAATTTGAGATTTTAATTTTTTTCAGATTTTTATAATTGATAGCTCTTTTATTTGATTTTATGTTAAAATCATTGTGAAATATGGGTCGGGGGACAGACACCGTCTCCATAAAATAATATTCACCACCATCACAACAGTTGTCATGGCGATGAACACAACTATCATAATAGCAATGGGAGGGAAACTGTCCTAACGCAAGCGCAGAGGAGCGTGGAGGACTCCCCCTCTGTAACATGGTCTCATTCATAAGAAGTCATAACAGTGACTGTGCCATGTTTTCTGATAGTAGAGATGCTCCCTCCAAAGTAGGATGGATTCCATCTCTTCCTATCAGCTTCGGTTTTCCCCAGAAGGATCTCCAATTATCAATGAAGCCCACCTCGTTTTCTGGACACCACCTCGATAGCCAGCGGTTAAATGATGACATGCGGCTATACATGTCATCACTGGTCAGATTTGGTAAGGGACCAGAGAAAATTACGGAGTCCGACATTGTTTTAGCATAAGCACAAACTGATTCAATGTTCACTTTGGTTACTTCCGACTGACGACGTCGGGAGTCATTAGTGCCGACATGGAGGACTATCCTATCAAACTTACGATTACTCTTTGCCAGCAACTTTAGATTTGATTCTATGTCGCCCGCTCTGGCCCCTGGGATGCACCTCACGATGCCCGCTGACTTCGCTAGCTTCACGTTTCTCACTATGGAGTCGCCAATTATCAGAGTTTGTTCCCCGGTGAGTGTGTTGTCCTCACGGAGGGGGGAGAACCTGTTTGAGACGTGAACATGGTGGTGTCCCGAGCGGCTTTTTGACCTTCGACTATGCTTACCACGGACAGTAACCCACTCATTGCTGGCCGGGGGGGAGGCTAAGCTAGAGCTAGCACGGTCCGCACCGGCTAGGTCCTGCTTGCTAGCTTCGGTTTTGGTATCAGGGGTGCGGAACCGCTTCTCCAGATTGTTGATCCTCGCCTCCATATCTAACAGTACGCTACACTTTATGCAACTACCATTGTCCCTAAAGGAGGACGAGGAGTAACTAAACATCTGACACACCGGGCAGGAGAGCGGAGGGGAGGAGAGAGAAGCCATAGGTGCTAAATTTTAAGCTAAGCTAAGCTAAGGACAAAAGGAAGTTTAAAGGAGATTACACTGCCTATAAGAGGCGAGATTGCTTTTTACTTAACCTTCGTACGTTTAACTCTACGGTAAAAAATTAAAACAAGTGTTTTCAAGGCTAAAATATCAATGACAACAAGTTTGATTAGAGTTAGCAGAACACAGTAGTAGAGCGCTGCAAGCAGCGGTAGAGTGTAAACAGGAAATGATCGATACGTCACCACGTCAGCACGTCAGCACGTCACCATGTCAGCCAACAACCGACTTGAGTGCTGTTTCATTCATGTATTGAAAGGTGTGATATATCTTCATAACAATCTGATCTTTGTCTCATCTATCCTCTATTTGATCAAAGCTCAACCAAAAGTATTTACATTGGAGGAGGACGAAGAGAATGACCGTAGCAACATGGATGATGACCCATCTTCTCCAAACATCAGTGAATCCTCCGACAGTGATGTTGTCATCCAAAGATGGAAGACACATTGGACACAACCATCTACATCTGCAACTGTGGCTGTGCCTGGAAAAGCTCATGTGAGAGGTAAAAATGGCATAACTTGAACCACCTTCCCTGTTAGCAACTAGTGGTCAGGAAAATAATTTTTAATAAAAGTGTTGGAAGAGCTGTTAAAAAATATGTTCTGAAATAATTCACCTCACAGCAGAAGGTCCTGGGTTCAAGCCCTGGGGTGGACACTTGGGTCCTTTCTGCGTGGGTTTCCTCCGGGTACTCCGGCTTCCTCCCACAATCCAAAAACATGACTGTAAGGTTGATTGGAGTCTCTAAATTGCCCATAGGAGTGAATGAGAGAGTGAATGGTTGTCTGTGTCTGTGTTGCCACGTGATGGACTGGTGCCCTGTCCAGGGTGTACCCACGCCCAGCGCCCTATGAGAGCCGGCGATTGGCCACTCAACAGATCTTACAGAGTATCATTGTTGTATTGAATTCTGAACCATATATTGTGTGTGGAATGATATGAGATAAACAGATATACGTCCCATTCCCAGAATGCACTTCATATTTTTATCAAAGAGAAGGGACCAGTTTGAGCAATTTCAGCTGACCTTAAGCATTTGTTGGACTCATTTCTTGTGTTTATATATCTTTCAGTGAAAGGTCCAGCTGAGGTCATCAGCAGATATAAAAAGGTCTTGAAAAGCATCAGCAAAGTCTGCACCATGACTGAAGCCTTCAGAATCAATGGCATGGATCGGGGAACCATCAAGATGACTGCTGCAATTACAGAGCTCAACACTGTGGATCCTGAAACCTTCAAGACCATACAGTCCTTTGCCAAGAGGTGTGCAACCTACATTACCCTTGAGAAGAAGATCATTATAGAGGACATGAAGGCCAAAGGCCAACTCCTCCCCTTGTTGATGAAATACTAAGATTTAAGTGATCTGCTTTGTTCTGTTAAGAGGCAAGGCAAGGCAAATTTATTTGTATAGCGCATTTCATACTCAAGGCAACTCAATGTGCTTTACATGATAAAACATTCAATTGTTTAAAATCAATAAGAACATTTAAAATCATCAGAAAAATCAATTAAAATCATCAGTAAAATCAATTAAAATCATCAGTAAAATCATCATGACATCAACAACATGACCATAAATCTCTCTCTCAATCATATGCAGTAGAGAAAAAAAGTGCCTTTAACTTTGATTTAAAAATGTTCACATGTGATGCTGACTTCAGCTCTGCTGCAGTTTGTTCCACTTCTTTGCAGCATAACAACTAAACACAGCATCACCATGCTTACTGTGAGCTCTTGGCTCCACTATCTGACCTGTGTCCATAGATCTGAGGGACCTGCTGGGTTCATACCTGACTAACATGTCACTGATGTATTCTGGACCAAACCCATTCACAGATTTATACACCAGCAGCAGAACTTTAAAGTCTATAGAAGATGTTTTTGTGATAGATTTGATCTGATGCTGAATGTAAGATCTGAGTCAATCAGAACACCAAGGTTTTGACTTGGTCTTTATCTTCTAAAGATCCAGACTCAGATACTTGCTGACAGCAGTCCTCTTTTCCTTGTTACCAAAGACAATCACCTCCATCTTGTCATGGTTTAGTTGAAGGAAGTTTTCACTCATCCAGCAGTTTACTTTTCTAAGCAGTCACACAACACCTCAATGGGACCATAGTCATCTGGGTTCAGTGATAGATATAGTTGTGTGTCATCTGCGTAGCTCTGATAATCAACCTTACAGTTCTGTAAAATGTGTCCTGAAGGAAGCATATAAAGGCTAAACAGAAGAGGTCCAAGAACAGAGCCCTGAGGAACCCCACAGGACATTGGTAATCTGTCAGATTCAAAGTTTCCAATGCTTACAAAATAGCTTCGCTCCTCTAAGTATGACTTTAACCATTGCAATACTTTTCCATTTAGTCCAACCCATGTTTACAATCTGTGCAACAAAATTGTATGATCTACAGTGTCAAATGCAGCACTTAGATCCAATAGAATGAGAACAGATACTTTTCCTGAATCAGTTTCAACCTTATGTCATTGATCACTTTGATCAGATCAGTTTCTGTGCTGTGATGAGAACCAAAACCTGACTGAAATTTATCAAATATTTTGTTGAATGTTAAGAATTGACTCAGTTGGTTGAAGACCACCTTCTCAATGATCTTGGCCATGAATGGAAGGTTCTTATTGGTCTATAGTTAGCCAGTATAGAGGCATCCAGTGTTCTCTTTTAACACAGGTTTCACAGCAGCTACTTTCAGGGATTTTGGTACGGTGCCTGATTGGAATGAGCAGTTAATTATCTGACACAAATCAGTGATAATTGACTTTACAACAGTTTTAAAGAAGTTTGAGGGTATTGTGTCAAGGCAACACGTTGATGGATTCAGCTGCTGAGCAGTTTCCTCTATTGTTTTTGGGTTCACTGTAATAAACTCTAACATTGTAGTTGACTCATCCCTCAGTGGTTGAAGCTGTTCAAGCTTTTTGTGATTTTGCTGGTTTGTTCTGATGTTTGACCTTATTGATTGTATTTTTTCATTGAAATATACAGCAAATTCATTGCATTTTCCAGCTGACAGTAATTCAGGGGCTATCTGATCTGGGGGGGTTGTGAGCTTTTCAATTACAGAAAACAACGTGCGAGAGTTGTTGACATTTTTGGCAATAATTTCAGAGAAGTATTGCTGTCTTGCTTTGAACAAGCCATCATTTAATTTTCGCAGACTTATTTTGTACAGTTCTAGATTAATTTGGAGTTTTGTTGATCTCTATTTATGCTCAGCTCTTCTAGTCTTCTACAGTCAGATTTCAATTTCTGCATTATCTCAGTCCTCCTCCAAGGTGTTTTCTGTGTGTTTGGTTTTCTCTTAGTTTTGATTGGAGCCACCACATCTATGACATTACAGACTTTTTGTTAAACTCATCCAAAAGATCATCAACTGTCTCACCACTCAATGTTGGTGTCATTGCTATGGCTTCCATAAACTGTGCATGGTTGTTGTGATTTATGTCCCTTTTCTTTAAACACACAGAAGTAGGGGGAACAGATGTTACAGTCCTAGGTCAAAAAAGACACAGAAATGATCAGATAGAGCTAAGTCTCTCACATCAACAGCAGAGATATCAACACCTTTAGAGATAACCAGATCCAAAGTGTGACCTTGAGTGTGTGTCGGACCAGTCACATGTTGTATAAGACCAAAAGTATCCATTAAACAAAAGAGAAATGTGGTTTTACAGCCTGTATAAAAATAGTAAAAATAAAGCTGACTACTTCGTGGATTTAGCCTATTGCAGTTATTTTTAGAACGTAACCCCCGTGATAAACGAGGGACGACTGTGCAAACAAATTATTACTTAACCCTTCTTTAAGCGGGTTACACCCTCCCCCCTAAATTAACATGAGTCCCTTCATGTTCTTACAGGGTAGGGGCACCTTCAAAAGTTTGCACTTTTAACCCATCAAGTATAGTTTGTAGAAATGAAATCAAGGGTTTGCCAAGCTGTGGGTATGTAAACTTAACAGGTGGCTTTCTCAAACATTCAGATCTGCGTATTTGGTCAGATGTTTGATTGTTAGGGGTATCAAAAACAGCTAGATCAGGGGAACTAACATCTTGCTCAATATTGGCTATTTCAGTAGATTGTCTCAGTTTCCTCAGACTGTTCAACTCTCTCAGGGGTTTTGTTTTATGAGGAACTGTCCATTATGTCATGTTCCATTTTGGTAGTTTCACATTCTGCACACAGCTGCATGTCACATAGATTACTGACACAGGATAGAAAGGCGGGGGACCCAATGAACGAGGAGGAACAAAGAAGAAAAGCCGGGTGCATCCCGGAGGTTGGCCTCTTTTGGCTTCTGGAACCCATCATGAAGAAACACATGAGCCAGCGCTGTATAGTCTTGTACTCACTTGTAAGACATGTTTGTAATAAACAGTGTTGTACTGTTGTACAAGTACTGTAATGCGTGTATCATTACTGTGATTTGAACAGACTCGTTACTCGTTACTTTACGTGCATAACTCAGGACTTATCCCAGCAACACAAGCATATTTTCTATCAGCTCTGTGGGTTTGCTGTCTTCCAAACCGTTGAGTGACATCAGGCGATACGCTCGTTCCGTGTCAGACAGCTGGAATAGACGGAGGAGCTGAGGTTTGAGAGCAGTGTATTTGCTGTGCAGCGATGGGTCTCACTACAATCCCATCACTAGGCAGGTGGTGGATGAATCCAATGCCGTGACGACGTGGTAATATTTTGTGTCGTCCGCAGTGATGCCTCGGAGCTGGAACTGGGCTTCGACTTGCTGAAACCACAGCTCTGGGTCATGTTGCCAAAACTCTGGTAACTTGACCATAGGGCAAACAGCGGCCCTGTAGGCTTGTGCGCCCACGACAGACATGTTCAAATATTAGGATCACCAATGTGGAAGCCGAGAAAGAGGAGACAACTTTCTTTATTACCTCACTCACAGAATGACAGTTCACCTGTCAAAACATTATGTCATCACAGCACTTCCTCCTTTAACACATCACCTGTCACCAACACACCCCCACATGTCACGACACACCCACTCCACTCTGAATGAGAGATCATCCCCTCAGGTGCACCACAGGACTACAGTGTCCATGGTGGGTGTGAAGAACACGTGACACAGCGACGTGCAAGTGACTATGTTTGTGAGGCTGAAAATACATTTTTTAATTATTATTATTTAGTTTTTCTTTATGAGGCTAAAAATACCAGTTGGTTGAGTTTAGCTGTTTTGAGTTAAGGTTACAAAGAATGGATAAACTTTACTGTTTGTGTTGAAAAAATCTATTGAATCAGTTTTGCACTGTTTAATTTTTTCACAATCAAAAGTGTACTTTCTACCTGTTTCAATGACTACAATAAATAGACCTATCAAAAGTTTCAACATACTGTATGTTGTGTTTTGTTGATCCACTGCTTCATCGTAGTGATACTGGGTACGATGATCAAATCTTACAGTTGTTTTATCCAGCACTATGCCATATCAACCCCAAAATAATGTGTGTGCATTTGTAGAGGGTTGAAAACATTAGAAGTAAATTATAACAGTAGGATAAAATAAATGAGAAGAAACAGGAATTATCATTTTTATTTTATTTTCATTCATTTCATCATTCACTTGCACTCACACAACGACACTGCCATTGCACGTTCAGGTCGCTAGGTGGCGCATTGCGCTTGTGGTAGAATAGGACTTACATGTAAGCAAGCCAGAAGACTGGCACCTTCTCTGGCTATCCAGTTAGGGAGGCAACACATTAATAAGACAATAAAAAGTTACTTTCCCTAGTAACCAGAAACCTTGAAAGAAACGAGCAACCTAAAGTAACTGAGTTACTTTTGAAAGAACTAACTAGTAAATTAGTAACTAAGTTACTAATTTAAAGTAACTTGCCCAACACTGGTAATAAATAGCTTCAACTATATTCCTCGACTTTAGTTTCATTATAAGTGTAAGTCCTCCTCTAGCAATAAAGAACCGGGTAGGTTCTTATCTTCGGTCAGCAGTGTAGACCGCTCGGGACCAGACTGGAGCCACATGTAAGGGAAAAGCCAACACTTTTTATATGTTTATTATTACTTTTTATCAGTTAGTTTTACACCACTTAACAGTTTTATTCTTGAGTCGCTTGCAAGGAAGTGTTCTAACAGTGTGATGTCATCGCTTAAGATGTCAGCGCTGATGATGTCATCGCTGACTATTTAGACAGATTGGAACACGCCATAAGAAGAACAACAGAGGCTGATCAAAGTTGTAATAGTCAGTCAGTTAGTGTGGTTAAAGTGCAGCTATGGAGACACAGAACGAAACGGAACCTCAGCAGCTCAGCAGCCTCAACCTCAGCAGCTCAGCAGTCTCAGGCAAGAGAAGTGGCTTATTTATCAAATATGAAAAAAGAAATGTTACAGTGGACTGAACAGGTCCGAAACGTCCGAGAGGACCTGTTTTTGAAGACCATTGCCTGTGGAGATGGAAGGACACGAGGACTGAAGTGGAAGAACTTGTTCAGTGCAGCAGAACTACTAGAGTTATTAGATCAACTCCACAAATGTGTGTCAGTTATTGATGAAATGTTGGAACTGATTAAGCAAAATATGAGAAACCATCAGGAGCTGGAGCGGCTGTTAACTGAACGTACGATTGTTCTAGAACAACACATGAAGTATCTAAAAGACACTTTCTGTAAGGACGGTGATGATGACGACGACGACGACGACGACGACGATGATGATGATTCAGAAGAGTTTGATATTTTTAGTCATTATCTGGGGAACATTTGAGCAAAGGGTTGCAGGTTCTAATCCATCATGTCCCTGAACCCTAAGCTGAGAGATTCACTGAGGCTCCTCAACATTGGGTTCAAAGCACAGAACTAATTCATATGGAGCACAGAATAAGACATTAAAGATGATATATATCACTCAAGATCTCAATCAATCAGTCGAGTCTTTAGACAATACAAGGAATTTTACTTGGCAAATGGAGCAGAAAACAAACCAAAAACACAACAGAAACAATATAATAATAATGATATTAAACAGAAGAATGAATATAAAATATGAACATATAATAAGTAACACAGGTAATGCAGTATTTTCAAGGATCAGATAGATTAATTAAAGGTTATACATTTGATCATATTGAACACACGTGACATTTTAGGGTGTACTGTAGTGGAGATAATGATGATAGCTCAGGCTAGACACTGGTTCTGTGTAATGCACTAGGTTCACACCAGGGTGTCGACCAGAACACCACTTAAGGCCATCGATTCGAAGTATGATGGAGAAAAGAGCAGAGAGAGGTTTCAGACTCAACTCTTCTTTACGCGTGTGTGTGTGTGTGTGTGTGGTTTCTATAAAGACAGAATAACAAAATACAATTACAAGTAAAGTAACATGATCAACTTAATATAAAATATATACTCACACAGATAAAGTAATTCAATTGTTAATATCACATTTCTCCTTCTCATTCACACTATTATGAACTAACATAAAACACAGAATTCACATTTACTTAAACATACCAGTCTCATATCAAGTTACTGCTAACCATCTTTATGTCTGGTTATATAAACCTCTTTAACTGCGGAAACCCACAGGCTACTTTTATTGTGAAATACTCAGCATGCTTATTAGCGTGCTAATTAGTAACATATTGCTCTTAATTAGTCATTGAGTACTTATTAATGCCTTTATTCTGCATGGCTTTATTATACAACCAGTAAGCCATTAACTAAGAGTTTTCCCTCAAAAACCTCAGAATTAAACAAAATACCCCCAGCCTGTGAGCCAGATAGTAAAATAATAGGTGACACGTAGGAGGTAGCAGCGCACCTTTGGATGAGAGATCATCCATGCTCAGCAGAGCTCAGAGGGAGAGAGGAAAGGCGTTTATGAGACAGAAAATGGCGCTACGTACAGGGTTGACGTTCCCAGCAGCGCACACTCGACCAGAGCATGTGTGGAACTCATAGATAATGTGGCGATGGTGAGATAAAACAATTAAAAAACGGTGCAAGCAGTGACACTCTGCATGTTGGGAGGAAGAGGAAGTTACATGTGTGCAGACTGACGGGAGAGAAAGTTGGAGGAACGCCAAAATACAGTAAGAAATCATTCAACTCTGACATAGATAGATAAATAATAATAATTGTTCTGCCCTCGGAGCTTCCCCGTGTGTTCCTAGGCAGGCAGTTAACCAGTGTAATGACCACGCTGGCTCTTTGATGCATTTTATTCTTCAGAAGAGCAGCATGACTCGTGTGTGTGAGTGGTAAAAAGGCTGTGATGACTTAGGACACAGTGCAGCAGTCTGAACAATATTTCTCCGGACTTTTTGGCAAACCGGAAGTAGGATAGCCGCCACTTCCGGTTTTACCAAATAAAACGTAAGTGTAAACAAACTCTTAAAAATAATGTAGGAAGCCCTATAAATACATTCACAGCATAAAATAGACTCTGGATGGCTCATAAGGAACCAGAACAATAATTTTACCATCAAAAGCCCGGTCTGTGTTTTTTTTTTTTTTATTTATATAAGGAAACAATGTTCAGATGTTAGATTTGTCACTAAATCAAAAAAAAAAGCTTTAAAGTCACTGACAGGGTTTTTTTTTACAAAAAGCCTTTTTTCTCAGCTTTTTGCTCTGAAACTGAAGATTTGTGTAAAACTTGCTCCATTCAACAGCTGATTACAAAAGAATGAAACGAGCCACAACCAATTTTTTTGTTTTTGATGAATATTCTGTGGGTCTTTAAAATCAGTCAAAATGCTCAAAAACGGCTGGCACTGGGGGGGTAGAAAATCTGAAAATGGCTGGCACTGAATGAGTTAATAACACTTAATGAATATGGTCTGTTCTTACTTAACAAAACACAAAACTACAAGTGTTAACAGTGTCCAAATAACTCTGAATGAAGCCTTTGTTACTTAGTATATGTTCCCCATACTAAAGTGACATCTTGATCATTACTAGTTCACTAGTAGTTGTATTTAAATTCTGACAACTATCAGTGTACAAACAAACATGTCATAAAATTAAGTACAAAAATGGTACAAAAAAATATAAAACCTGCACAGCACAACATGAACTTACTCTTTGTCAGAGCTTAGAACAAACATACTTAACTGTACAAACATTGCACTTTCACAGCCTAAACTTGCTCTAGAATTACTGTATGAAGTGATTTATCACTTTTCCAATACAATAACACCATTTTAACTGAAAAAAAAGCTCACTTGCATTTTAATACTTTAACAAGTAAAGGATTTGGCCTTTGGCCATCATGTCCATGATAATCTTTTTCTCAGATGCACATTTAGTGTGTCAAAACATTTGACTGATAGTAAAAACATCAACTTGATATCTGCATCTACATTTCAAACAGGTTTCATACAGGATATTTTTCCTGATGTCATGCAAAAGCATTCCAAGCATTCCATTACTGTGATGGTTTCCACGCCAATAAGTCCACTCAATTACATCTAAGTGATCCCTCAACAGTTTTTGTGTACGGTTCCCCCTTTGTCTCCAGATAGTTGACTTGCAAATACCCCAAAATCTCTCAAGGTTTTGTGTAAGTGCACCTGTAACCGGGTCGACAAAAAAATCTTGATGGTTGACAGTCAGGTGATTGTAACCTTCATCCTGAAGACGGCGGTAAGACCTCCACCCATCAGAAATGATTGAGCTTCCACCATGAACGTACTTCTTAATTAGAGGCAAGAGATGCCTGGCTGAACGGTGATGCATAATTTTAAGAATGGGCCTCCTCCTGTCATCCTTAATCCCTAGCATTCCGAACACCCAGGAACTCCTGTTACTTACCCGTCCTCTGTTGTACTGAAATTCACAAGAGAAAATATATCAAAATGAGGACAATGGCATTCACAATACAATCATTCTGCAGTCATGGTGGGAAACGAGAGAATAGATCATAAGGCAAAAAATTCAAAATTTCTCTCTAGCTTATGAGTCGTGGTGCATGTTTACAAATATTGAACAGTTCTGGGGTGTATGAATAATGTGGTTTCTTAAAACCGACATTCCCCTCTATCGCATCAATTAGTTATAATTTATCTTATTCCATAATGCAGTTGTTACTTCTCGAAATACAGGAGATAAACCTCCAAGCACCTCTGGCAAAAACAGGTTTGAAATGTATGTATATTGTCTTTAACTTTCAGTAGCTGAGTTTAGCACAGACTTAACTAACATCAAATACATGTTTTTAGAAACTAAATGATTTATTTTGCATTAAAGTTACACACATAAGTGGTCAATTACATTTCATACCTTTCTCTTATGGCCAAATTTGCCTTCATTTATCATAACAATCTCTGCTCTTTGTCCAACAGTCTGCTTGCCTCTTCTTCTCATTCTTTCATTCTCGATTTACAAACTCTCCGCAGCTTGTTTGTAAGTTTACTCAGGGTAGCAGAACTCCGAGTAATTCCTTCCTGCAGCAGGTCAACCTGTCTCAGTCGAAGGCCTTGGGCAAATCTGGAATAGATTTTTCTTTTTTCTTTTGTGTCATTGATAAATATTTCAATGACACAATTTAGAAGTGGGGTGTCACAAATTTTTACATTGTGATAGTTTTTATAGCCATAGGTATACATTTCTCCTTTGCAATCCTATTAATAGATGCAACAGATACTCATAGCCTGATTACAAGAGTGTATTTAACCTTAAACAAGTCTCAAAAGCAAAGTAGGGTAAAGAACATTTACTGTATGAGGTGAGGAATGGAATAAAATCCCCTACAAAAATGTATCTGCTGTATCTTGAAAGAATTTAAAAAATCCATACTGTATAAATGAATGTCTCTTAAAGGGGACATATCATGCTAAATCCACTTTTTTAGCCCTTAAATGCATTTTGTTGTATATTTAGAGTGTTTAGAAGTACAGAAAAATTCAAATTAGTCTCTTCAGGTGCTCCGTTGATATCTTTATATTCTGTTTTGGTCATATTTTTTAATCTGTTTAGATTTTTCTATTCTCTATTACGTTTTTTGAACTATTACATCACAGTATTTGCAGCAGAACTGCCAAATTAAGACATCGACTCCAGGTCCAACACTTCGAGCAATCCACCATTTTTATTTCTGGCTTTTATTTTGTAGTCCAAGCTCCAGGATGCAGAAGTTACGAGAGGATAAGTCAAAATGTTGGGTTGTTGGATGTAGTAACCCACACGCTTCATTACACCGTCTCCCAGCATCAGAACCTTTTCAAAGTGTCTGGTTGAGTTTTATTTTTTATAGAAATGTACCACATCTGTGGATAAGGTCATTTTTGTGTGTGTGAAGCACTTCAATGATGACTGCTTCATCAACCTCCACCAGTATAAAGAAGGATTTACAGAAAGACTTTGTCTGATTGAGGGTTCAATTCCTTCTATCTTTGGAGACGATGAACAGAGCACTTCGGTAAGCTGTAAATAACGCTAAAAAGTGTGATGATAAGACGTCCCTGTCATTGTTTTGTTAGCATTAGCAGTTGCACCGTCTTCATATGTTAGCGCTGTGTGCTCGTTTTAGATCCTTGATGATATGGCCTACGTGATTTAATTTAAGTCTAAAGTTTTCATTAGTCATTTCATTTTGACGTTTTGTCTTGAAAAGACTGTATTAAAATGCATTTCGTGACTTAGCTTGGCGCTAGCGTTAGCTCGGTGCTTGTGTTAGCTCACTTGTTAGTTCTGCAGGTTCATCATCTTCATTTTCATCTCGCTCCACTGGGTCAGACTCTGGCTGGAACATGTAAGGCTGGATGGACAAGTCTAACGTTGTGACATTTTGTAAATAACGTGTGAATAAAATTCTGCACCGCTACATAATCATATTCTTCTATCAAACTACAAAAATGGCGAACAGGGTGGAGTTGAACCGAGTCAGCGGGAGGGGCGGGTATGAAGTGTCTCATTTGCATTTAAAGAGACAGCACCAAAACGAGTTGCTCTAAGAAGGACATCAGAAAAGGGGTAGAAAAGGGGTGGAGCTATAATAATAAGGAATTCAGACCCAAGCATTTCAGTTCTGCTTTATATAGACCACAACTGTATGATTTATATGTAAAAAGGAAGGATTTAAAAGCATGATATGTCCCCTTTAAGCATCGGCTCTTCTAGAACCCATCCCTGCCAACAGTATAGTGAGAAACATTCAAAGAAAACCTTATTGTCTGAGTTAGAGTTTGTCTTTGATGGCTTTTGTTAATATACGATGTAAAACCACACACCTGTAGATGTAATGCATCCACTTATGCAGTCGAATGTGAGATTTTGCAAATATGGAGCCACTTCAGATGGACCTAGACACCGTTTTCCCTTTGTGACAGGAATCTCAACATACCCTGATGATTAAATCCAAAGGTTAATGTAACAAAATCAAAAGCTATGATACTGTGCTGATTTCACTACATAAAATTGTTACATAAATGAAGATGAGGATGGAGACATAGATGTTTACGTATAGGTGTTGAAACAGTTAACATTGGGATTGAACAAGGTGCACTTATACTCAAAGTAGGGGGCAGGAAAATGTGTTTGTTTGATCAAAGGGCCACATTATCAACATTCATGTCAACATTTAGAATAATGACCGATCTGAACATTAACACAGGGAACAACAAGCAGTTTTTATAGTTATTTTGTGTATTTCTGTTGTCCTTTTGTGTATTTTTCCTGTAAAATATATGTTTTTTGCAGTCATAATGTGCATTTGTGTTGTCATTTTGTGGTTTTTTTTAAGTAATGTTTGTGTGTTTCTGTTGTTGTTTTGCTTGTTTGTTATTACTGTCAGTTTGCAGAGTAATTTTGTGTTCTTGTCTTTTTGTCTAATTTAGTTTTTATTTTCTGTAATCTGTAATTTATTTATTTATTTATTTATTTTAGCATAAATTCATTTTCCGGTAGTGCGCATGTGCATGCATATACAATCTCAGTACGATGCACACTCAGTACATGACACCGGACCATAGAAAATGAATAAACAAGGTACATATCTAGTTGTATTATTCACCATGCTGCCTCCTTTATGCTGTAGGATCGTTTCATCTTCATAACATGAGAGCAAGATGGGCATTTCATCCATTTTCTAAGAAGGTCTAGTTTCATGAACCATCTGATGAACTTGTAGTTTTCATTGGGGCACTGTCTAAAATGTATTCGACTCAAAAACTCGTAACCCAACAACATATTTGTTAAACCTATAGAGTGATTAAGGATAAGCTCATAATATTACCCTGCGCACCTTTCTTCTTTTATGTCTAAAATGTGTCCTATAAACCGCCCGGCACACTTCTTCTTCTCTTGTTTTTGGTGTTTATTGGCGGTTTACACTCAATGACAGGCGCATTACCGCCATCCACTGGATATTGAAGAAGTGACCCACTTTGTAGAGCAATGATTGAAATACCAACCAACCAATCATGTTATGTGACATCCATCCTCATCCAATCATTCTTCTGAGGGGCGGGCCAGGCCATGGCGACGAAGCTGAAGCCACCAGTCACGTCCAAGTTCCAGAAAAGTTTGTCGTTTGCCATTTGGTTCAGCGCTCGCAGAGTGAATAGTAGAATGTGGTAAGTTTAGCGCTTGCCTGTTAATTGAAACCCCTGAGTTTTTAAGCACATCATAACACCCGTCCCTGGGCCGTGTACATAGTTTAAGGGTTGTAAACCTTCCTATTTATCTGCAGTGTGTAGCCTAATTAGCTAATGTAATGTTAAGCTAGCTGAGTGCATGAGAGCGCACGTGGGTTAGGTTGACTTTAAGAATTTAAGTGTATATGTAATGATTTAGTATTAACTACATTTTGTAATGAAAAATATATTATGTACTATGCAGAATTTATTTTTTTATTTACAGGAACAGCTTTTAAATCTTTATTTAACTTATTTAAGTTATATTTTGTGGTTATAGTGACATTCATTTATTTGTTTTTACAGCCTAAGACTGAGAAGAAAATAACTCGATGATAGAGGTGACCACAAAGGATCTGGATGCTTTTATTTTTATTTTTTTGTCAACTTTCAAGTAACTTTAACACTTAAATAATGAGTGTGTCTGAATGTGTTTAAACATTTGAAGTACTCTATTCATATGTTGATTTTGTTGTACCAATGCCATACTGTACACTGTAAAATGTAATTGTAAATCTTACTTTAAAGGAAAAAAAAGTGAGCTGAACTCATTTTATCTTACTCTGTTGAGTCTCCTCACTTACACTTAGTAAAGAAAACTTTCTACTGAGGCAAGTGAACAAACTTGTCAGCAGAAAGTTACCTATACTTTGAAGTATGAGTGAGCAAGAAGCATCTGCAAAACCCGGAGAAACTCGGCAGTTTTCGGCATCGTGCACAGTTGCCCACTCGCGGCCCTCAGCGCGATGTGCAAAGCAATGATAGATGAAACTGCAGAAGTGCTATATGAATTGAAAACGTACAGTATATGAGAACATCAGCAAAATGAACAGGAGACTATATCACATTAACCAACAACTGTATTAAGTATTATTTTCTGTTTCCATCATCGCCAATCTCAATTGTTGATTGACAGGTCAACGGATCAACCCCCTCGACTGGCTTATTAAGAATCTCTGATCTTTAAAAATAATCCTTAAGACAATGATTAACAAGGATTTTCCCAGCATAACTTGTCATCATTATACTATTATTAATCTGTTGTGTTAACCAGGTTCATTTAATGCACACATTTGGCACAATAAGGACCAAATGCAAACAAAAAACCACACTTGTGTATGCACTGTATTTACAAGTAACATACGCATACAACAAATAAATACAAAATTATATTATATTATTTATTTCATTATTATTATTATTCATTATTATTATTATTATTATTATATTATTATTATTATTATTTATTGTATTATCATTCTATTATATATGTATATAATTTATTTATATTATATATATGTTATAGATAAACATGACAACAAATTATCCAAAAACATTAATACCAAAGAAAATTATTATAATTAAACACAACCAGTTCAATAACATGCTCGAAATAATAATAATAATAATATAATAATATAATAATAATATAATAATAATAATATAATAATAATAATAATAATAACTACAACTGCAAGCAGTTATGAAAGGGGGCCAAGCCTTCCCGCGCGACTCGGCCCCCAGGTTTCGCGGAGCCTGTGGAAGTACGTCATGAAGGATGACGGGCTCGTGGCGAGCGTCAGGACACAGGCCAAAGTGCCATTTGCTGTGAACAGGTGGATATGAAGTTTTGGAAGATGTGATTTAAAGTGTGAAAGTTACAGGCCAAAATGCATTTGCACCCATTATAGCGCCACCTTGTGGTGCACTTTTTGGTATGGGTGATCTGTGTGCTCCATATATGTACCCTGTAAATTTCACAGCCCTCAACATAATACTTCTGCTGAAATAAAGGTTTGTTTATTTATATGTTATGTATTAATAAGCCACGCCCACATTGACCAATCGTGATTAACTTTGAGATACGGTCCCAGGAGAGACCCAAGGTCATACCCAACAAATTTGGCAAAAATCAGTTGTGCCATTTAGGAGATATACATTTCTCATAATTGCAGTGCCCCCTAGAGGCCTGAGTTATTCAAATTTGGCTCATACACCCACAGTCTCATGGCAACCAAGGATCTAAGAATTGTTGGTGTTAGCAATTATTTTGACCAATATATGCAACAGTTTTGTTTGCGTTTTAATAGCTGGCTAGAGAAATTTACTCGTTAATATTTTGCGCATATTTTGCCTGAACAAATTTTTTTTGCTGAACTGTAGATCAGGTTCAAATGAAGACTCTACGTGCCAAGTTTCATGCCGATTGGACAAAACCCCAAAGAGGAATTTGAAAAGTAGGTTTTTGATATGTAGTGACTTACAAAGAGCAATGTGCTGTGGGAGTGGGCGTGGCCTATGTCAGAAAATGCCACCTAGTGGCGCAATTTTTGTTATGGGTGGTCTGTGTGGTCTTTTATATCTACCCTGTAAATTTCACTGCCCTCAACATAAAAATTCAGCAGAAATAAATGTTTGTTTATTTATGTGTTATGATGTCATTAGCCACTTCCACTTTGACCAATCGCAAACAACTTTGAGATATCGCCTCAGGAGGGACCCAAGATCATACCCTCCAAATTTGGTAAAAATTGGTCGTGCCATTTAAGACATATAAATATTTGTTATTTGTAGCGCCCCCTAGTGGTCTACATCATTCAAATTTGGCGCATACCCTCACAGTCACATGCCAACTATGGATCTCAGATTTGGTGTTGTTAGCATTTATTTTGACCGAGATATGCGCCAGTTCGCATTTTTATTGCGAGCTAGAAAACTTTACTTGTTAATTATTTGCGCATAATTTACCCGACGAAACTCATTTTGATAACTGTATATCACGTCCAAATGAAGACTCTACGTGCCAAGTTCACGCTGATTGGACAAAACCCCAAGCAGGATTTCGCAAAAGTGGGTTTTCCAGTTTTTGCGATTTTACTCCAAAAAAAGTTAGGCGGAAATGGGCGTGGCCTAGCCCAGGTGATTCAGTGCAATTGAAGGAATATGTGTATATGAAGGTTTTAAATTTGCAACAAACGGTATGAAGTTATTGACCAAAAGGCGTTGACCTTTGTTATAGCGCCACCTGCTGGCGGATATTTGTGAATTTTGCTTCCAAGGTCCCCTGGGGGTTTTGGACCCAACCACCAAAGGGCACCGCCCTACCTTGCACGGTTTATTCTGCAGCACCACTTTTACCAACGGAACTATAAAAGGTAACAATAATAATAAATAATAATAATCCCTACGATTACAATAGGGTTCCTAGCACTGCTAGTCCTAGGAACCGCGTATGTAAGCATACGCGGTTCCCTGGCCCCGCGGGCTTGGCCCCCTGATAATAGGCTACAACAGTTAAAAAACACAGTAACATGAACATTTAATACAGTAACCCACATTGACATTAAATAACAGAACAGAACATCAAAACTTACATCAAATGACAATACTGTAACGGACTGGGTCTTATGTTACTGAGTTATGTTCTTCATGGTTAACAGATTTTATGGTTTTACGACTTTTTGGCACCTCCAATTTTTTCACCCTTTGTTTTGTGACATACTGTGGGGTCACAAGCCAAAAAAGGTTCTTCTAACTGTTAAAAATTGTATTGGAAACATGCATTTCATGTCATCTTTACTCAGCATCTCTGAAGGCCACCATTGGCCCACAAACTGCACTTTCAGAACCACTGTATGTAAAGTAACCATTCAAACTGTTGTCCTTCTTTGTTTTAATAGCTTTTCACTGTAAGTTCAGCTTACTTGAACATATCAAGGCAATCGGTTTCCTGATATTTTGCTAGTAATGTGAATGCTTCAGCTTGTAAGGAAAACTTATTTTTACGAGAACTGCTTGATTAACATAACTCACAAGTTTAAGTCGTCAAAATTAATATTTTATAGTAAACCTAACTAATGATTTTGAGTTAACTTTACTCAAGTTTGCTGCCTCTACATGAGTTGTCTGAATTTATATTTGTAGTTGACCTAATCAATGATTTTTAGTTCACTCATGTTTACTGCCATTATCTGAGTTATTTTTAGCTTTAACAACTTATAATGATTTATCTACTTTATTTGGGAATTTTGAGGCAATCGGTTTCCTGACTTTTTTGAGTGAAGTGAACTTACTACAATTTACAGTGTAGGTCCTGAAGATAAAGGAAGCTCTGCTGCAAGTTGGTAATCAGGTAATAATTTCTGATTTTCTAGCTGTGTATCTTTGTTTAAAATTAAACAGTTTAATTTTATGCTAGTGATTTTTCTGCCTGACGTTAAAGTTGGTATGCACGTGCTTACAAATCAAGTTTAGAAACACACCATATCTGATCGACTACTAGTGTTCTAGTAGTCCAGACCGGTCTTGGTCTCGAGACCAAATTTTAAAGGTCTCGGTCTCGTCTCGGACTCTGAAGCATTTTGACTCGGTCTTGTCTCGGACTCGGGCTGCGCGGACTCTGGATTTTCCCTCAAGACCATTGAGACCAGCACTAATTCCTGCTATTTTTAAACTTTTTATAATGTGATAATAACAAGGAGAAGAACGGGATAAAACAATCTTTAATTCATTCTTTAATCCACCCCATATAATAACCACAACCTTCCTTAATCAGAATCAGAAATGTTTTTAATGGCCATGTACAGTTTTAAGGACAGTACAAGGAATTTGTCTTGGTAGTTGGTGCACAAAAAACAAACAACAACAAAAAATAAATAAAAAAACAAAGAACAACCCAGCAATGTGACTGAGTGACGTGTGTGGTGTGTGTGTGTGTGTGTGTGTGTGTGGTGTGTGGTGTGGTGTGGTGTGTGTGTGTGTGGTGTGTGGTGTGTGTGTGTGTGTGTGTGTGTGGAAGAGAGATATGAACTAATCACTGGTAAAAATCTCAGTAAAACTCCTGAAAACAATCACCAGTAATAAATATTATCTCCCTGGTAAAGACAGTAGCTCTAATAACTGGTAAAATGATAAACTGATGATATTACAGTCTGTACATGCAGTACGGGGGACGCATTTACTCCGCCTCTGGGTCTAGTGCCTGCCGTCTGGTGAAGTCTGTTCCGTTGAATAAGTCTGTGTGTGTTTAATAAGTCTGTGTGTGTTAATAAGTCTGTGTGTTTAATAAGTCCGTGTGTGTTTAATAAGTCCATGTATGTTTAATAAGTCTGTGTGTGTTTAATAAGTCCGTGTGTGTTTAATAAGTCTGTGTGTGTGTTTAATAAGTCTGTGTGTGTTTAATAAGTCCGTGTGTGTTTAATAAGTCTGTGTGTTTAATAAGTCCGTGTGTGTTTAATAAGTCCGTGTGTGTTTAATAAGTCCGTGTGTGTTTAATAAGTCTGTGTGTTTAATAAGTCTGTGTGTGTTTAATAAGTCTGTGTGTGTTTAATAAGTGTGTGTGTGTGTTTAATAAGTCTGTGTGTGTTTAATAAGTCCGTGTGTGTTTAATAAGTCTGTGTGTGTTTAATAAGTCTGTGTGTGTTTTAATAAGTGTGTGTGTTTAATAAGTCTGTGTGTGTTTAATAAGTCCGTGTGTGTTTAATAAGTCTGTGTGTTTAATAAGTCTGTGTGTGTTTAATAAGTCTGCGTGTGTTTAATAAGTCCGTGTGTGTTTAATAAGTCCGTGTGTGTTTAATAAGTCTGTGTGTTTAATAAGTCTGTGTTTAATAAGTCTGTGTGTTTAATAAGTCCGTGTGTTTAATAAGTCTGTGTGTGTTTAATAAGTCCGTGTGTGTTTAATAAGTCTGTTTGTGTTTAATAAGTCTGTGTTTAATAAGTCTGTGTGTTTAATAAGTCCGTGTGTTTAATAAGTCCGTGTGTGTTTAATAAGTCTGTGTGTGTGTTTAATAAGTCTGTGTGTTCAATAAGTCTGTGTGTTTAATAAGTCTGTGTTTAATAAGTCCGTGTGTGTTTAATAAGTCTGTGTGTGTTTAATAACTCTGTGTGTGTTTAATAAGTCCGTGTGTGTTTAATAAGTCTGTGTGTGTTTAATAAGTCCGTGTGTGTTTAATAAGTCTGTGTGTTTAATAAGTCTGTGTTTAATAAGTCTGTGTGTTTAATAAGTCTGTGTTTAATAAGTCCGTGTGTGTTTAATAAGTCTGTGTGTTTAATAAGTCTGTGCGTGTTTAATAAGTCCGTGTGTGTTTAATAAGTCTGTGTGTTTAATAAGTCCGTGTGTGTTTAATAAGTCCGTGTGTGTTTAATAAGTCTGTGTGTTTAATAAGTCCGTGTGTGTTTAATAAGTCTGTGTGTGTTTAATAAGTCCGTGTGTGTTTAATAAGTCTGTGTGTGTTTAATAAGTCCGTGTGTGTTTAATAAGTCCGTGTGTGTTTAATAAGTCTGTGTGTTTAATAAGTCCGTGTGTGTTTAATAAGTCTGTGTGTGTTTAATAAGTCCGTGTGTGTTTAATAAGTCTGTGTGTTTAATAAGTATGTGTGTATTTAATAAGTCTGTGTGTGTTTAATAAGTCTGTGTGTGTTTAATAAGTCTGTGTTTAATAAGTCTGTGTGTTTAATAAGTCTGTGTGTGTTTAATAAGTCTGTGTGTGTGTGTTAAAGTCTACCCGGTTTCCTCCGGGTACTCTGGCTTCCTCCCACAATCCAAAAACATGACTGTAAGGTTGATTGGAGTCTCTAAATTGCCCATAGGAGTGAATGAGAGAGTGAATGGTTGTCTGTGTCTGTGTTGCCACGTGATGAACTGGCGCCCTGTCCAGGGTGTACCCCCGCCCAGGGCCTTATGAGAGCTGGTGATTGGCACTGGCAGACCCCCGCAACCCCTGATAAATGGGAATAAGCGGGTATGAAAATGGATGAATGGATTAAATTTCTAAAGTAAAAAAAAGTTGCTTTCAGCAAGAATAAAGTTCCATTTTACCATGCAGCATAACTAGTGTGAACTAGTTATTATTAAACGTCAATGTATTGCTAGAATTAAAAGTAGAAGTAGTAAACATAAACATAACTCTGAACCCTAAGACTTACCAACTAGGCTTGGGTGGTAATATGGTACTACTGTATACCGCGTTGTCATAACAATAACAACGGTATCAGTTTCAATACTGTCATAGAAAAAAAATGCAATGCACTACCTGTGACTGCGCAGGGTCCGCTCTACACTCACTGTAAAGTGATAAGTACATTCACGTCAGAGCCTCTATAAGACCAAAAAAATCTCCAATAACACAAAATAAAATCCATACATTTGTCAGTAGTCTATATTGATGAAAAAGTCACTAAGAGTCTTCAGAAAATATATTGGTAAGGGATGTTTAGTTTTGGTTTTTACCAATTGCAGCTTTAACTCCTTGAATTAGCCTACATTCTGAGTGAACTCATCCTTTAGTAACTCCCTAAGTTGATCATTTAAACCGTAAAAGCGGCGCTCATAATGATCAGTGCTGCAAACAGCCTGAGTGAGAAGGAAAGAAGCGATCAGTCCTCTACGCTGTCACTAGGGCCCCGTAGACAGACAGACAGACACACACACTGTTAAAGGGATGCTACTGTAGCGACACAATGCATGGGGGCTTGCACGCCGGCAGTGCACGGTCGCACACAAACACAAGCTTGTTGTGTGTGTGCTGCCCTCGAAGCAGCCTCCGTGTTTTAGGCTGATCCAACTGCTCGTTTAGGCTGCGCTGCTGCTGCCGATAGGTTGATGGGCAAGTGTGCACATTGAGAGGAAGAGAGTAGCTGTAGGAAATATTGCAACAGAAGCATTCTTTAAACACGCACGTGCACTTTCAGTGTGCTGTAAATGGCCGACGTGAGAAGGAAAAGAAGCAATCACACCTCTCCACTGTCACTCGGCTCCATAGAGAGACAGACACACACCGTCTCCCTATTTTACCGCGCTATACGGTAATACCATGACTAATTAAAAAATATGACGTAAGGCTCAGGGTGCGATCACACCGAACGCGACTGTGTGTGTCTGTGTGACACATAGGATACCGCCCAAGCCTATTACCAACTCAACAGATCTTACAGAGTATCATTGTTGTATTGAATTCTGAACCATATATTGTGTGTGGAATGATATGAGATAAACAGATACACGTCCCATTCCCAGAATGCACTTCATATTTTTATCAAAGAGAAGGGACCAGTTTGAGCAATTTCAGCTGACCTTAAGCATTTGTTTGGACTCATTTCTTGTGTTTTATATATCTTTCAGTGAAAGGTCCAGCTGAGGTCATCAGCAGATATAAAAAGGTCTTGAAAAGCATCAGCAAAGTCTGCACCATGACTGAAGCCTTCAGAATCAATGGCATGGATCGGGGAACCATCAAGATGACTGCTGCAATTACAGAGCTCAACACTGTGGATCCTGAAACCTTCAAGACCATACAGTCCTTTGCCAAGAGGTGTGCAACCTACAGTACATTACCCTTGAGAAGAAGATCATTATAGAGGACATGAAGGCCAAAGGCCAACTCCTCCCCTAAGATTTAGGTGATCTGCTTTGTTCTGTTAAGAGGCAAGGCAAGGCAAATTTATTTGTATAGCGCATTTCATACTCAAGGCAACTCAATGTGCTTTACATGATAAAACATTCAATTGTTTAAAATCAATAAGAACATTTAAAATCATCAGAAAAATCAATTAAAATCATCAGTAAAATCAATTAAAATCATCAGTAAAATCATCATGACATCAACAACATGACCATAAATCTCTCTCTCAATCATATGCAATAGAGTAAAAAAGTGCCTTTAACTTTGATTTAAAAATGTTCACATGTGATGCTGACTTCAGCTCTGCTGCAGTTTGTTCCACTTCTTTGCAGCATAACAACTAAACACAGCATCATCATGTTTACTGTGAGCTCTGGGCTCCACTATCTGACCTGTGTCCATAGATCTGAGAGACCTGCTGGGTTCATACCTGACTAACATCACTGATGTATTCTGGACCAAACCCATTCACAGATTTATAACCAGCAGCAGAACTTTAAAGTCTATAGAAGATGTTTTTGTGATAGATTTGATCTGACTGCTGAATGTAAGATCTGAGTCAATCAGAACACCAAGGTTTTTGACTTGGTCTTTATCTTCTAAAGATCCAGACTCAGATACTTGCTGACAGCAGTCCTCTTTTCATTGTTACCAAAGACAATCACCTCCATCTTGTCATGGTTTAGTTGAAGAAGTTTTCACTCATCCATCAGTTTACTTTTTCTAAGCAGTCACACAACACCTCAATGGGACCATGGTCATCTGGGTTCAGTGATAGATATAGTTGAGTGTCATCTGCGTAGCTCTGATAATCAACCTTACAGTTGTGTAAAATGTGTCCTGAAGGAAGCATATAAAGGCTAAACAGAAGAGGTCCAAGAACAGAGCCCTGAGGAACCCCACAGGACATTGGTAATCTGTCAGATTCAAAGTTTACAATGCTTACAAAATAGCTTCGCTCCTCCAAGTATGACTTAAACCATTGCATTACTTTTCCATTTAGTTCAACCCATGTTTACAATTGTAACTAAATTGTATGATCTACAGTGTCAAATGCAGCACTTAGATCCAATAGAATGAGAACAGATACTTTTCCTGAATCAGTGTTCAACCTTATGTCATTGATCACTTTGATCAGATCAGTTTCTGTGCTGTGATGAGAACCAAAACCTGACTGAAATTTATCAAATATTTTTTGAATGTTAAGAATTGACTCAGTTGGTTGAAGACCACCTTCTCAATGATCTTGGCCATGAATGGAAGGTTCTGATTGGTCTATAGTTAGCCAGTATAGAGGCATCCAGTGTTCTCTTTTTAACAGAGGTTTCACAGCAGCTACTTTCAGGGATTTTGGTACGGTGCCTGATTGGAATGAGCAGTTAATTATCTGACACAAATCAGTGACAATTGACTTTACAACAGTTTTAAAGAAGTTTGAGGGTATTGTGTCAAGGCAACACGTTGATGGATTCAGCTGCTGAACAGTCTCCTCTATTGTTTTTGGGTTCACTGTAATAAACTCTAACATTGTAGTTGACTCCTCCCTCAGTGGTTGAAGCTGTTCAAGCTTTTTGTGATTTTGCTGGTTTGTTCTGATGTTTGACCTTATTGATTGTATTTTTTCATTGAAATATACAGTAAATTCATTGCATTTTCCAGCTGACAGTAATTCAGGGGCTATCTGATCTGGGGGGTTGTGAGCTTTCAATTACAGAAAACAACGTTCGAGAGTTGTTGACATTTTTGGCAATAATTTCAGAAAAGTATTGCTGCCTTGCTTTGAACAAGCCATCATTGAATTTTCGCAGACTTATTTTGTATAGTTCTAGATGAATTTGGAGTTTGTTGATCTCCATTTACGCTCAGCTTTCTACAGTCAGATTTCAAATTCTGCATTATCTCAGTCCTCCTCCAAGGTGTTTTCTGTGTGATTGGTTTTCTCTTCATTTTGATTGAGCCACCCACATCTATGACATTACAGACTTTAGTATTAACTCATCCAGAAGATCATCAACTGTCTCAGCACTCAATGTTGGTGTCATTGCTATGGCTTCCATCAACTGTGCACTTGTGTTCTCATTTATGTACCTTTTCTTTAAACACAATAACTAGGGGGAACAGATGTTACCAGTCTCTAGGTCAAAAGACACAGAAATGATCAGATAGAGCTAAGTCTCTTACATCAACAGCAGAGCTATCAACACCTTTAGAGATAACCAGATCAAAGTGTGACCTTGAGGTGTGTCGGACCAGTCACATGTTGTATAAGACTAAAAGTGTTCATTAAAACATACAGTTCTTTGGCAGTATTGTTCATGTTATGGTCTACATGAATATTTAAGTCACCTGTTATTATTAAAAAGTTGTATTCAGTGCATTACAACTGACAGCAGTTCAGCAAACTCATCCATGAACTTTCCAGAATATTTTGGGGGTCTATAAATGACTAAAAACAGAACTCTTGAATCACCCTTCAGTAAGAATGACATATATCAAAGGAGATAAAATCACCAAATATTATTTCTTTGCACTGAACTATTGATTTAAAAATGGCAGCAACTCCACCACCTTTCCTGTAAGTACGACACTTATTTAAATAAATAAAGTCTTGTGGTGAACTTCATTGAGAATAGTATTACTGATACCATCATTCAACCACGTTTCATTAAGAAATAAAAAGTCAAGTGATGTGTCAGAATAAAATCATTAATTATTAGTGACTTGTTAACAAGAGATCTAACATAAGAAGAGCTAATGTTAAAGACTTTACTGAAGACACTGGTGGACTTTTTGGATGACATGTTATAAGAGTCAATTTTTTATCTCTATTAAGCTTTTTGATTTTCTTTTAATTTCACAAATTTACCGTGTTGCCTGTCACCACAGAATAAAGAAGCTGCATAGAGCAAGTTTAGACTGAACTTACAGTTAAGTATGTTTGTTCTAAGCTTTGACAAAGAGTAAGTTCATGTTGCGCTGTGCAGGTTTGATATTTTTTTAGATTGTACCATTTTTGTACTTAATTTTATGACATGTTTGTTTGTACACTGATAGTTGTTCAGAAATTAAATACCTGTAAGCTAAACTACACTGAAAGTTCAGGCAGTATTTGCTATCAGCCTTGGGCAAACTGGAACCATCCATCCATCTATCTTCATACCCGCTTATTCCCGTTTTAACAGGCTGGGCGGGGGTACACCCTGGACAGGGCGCCAGTCATCACAGGGCAACACAGACACAGACAACCATTCACTCTCTCATTCACTCCTATGGGCATTTAGAGACTCCAATCAACTTTACAGTCATGTTTTTGGATTGTGGGAGGAAGCCGGAGAACATGCAAACTCCACACAGAAAGGACCCAGTCCACCCAGGGCTTGAACCCAGGACCTTCTTGCTGTGAGGCGAGCTGCTAACCACTAAGCCACCCAAACTGGAACCAGTGCTTTAATAAAAAAAAAGGTTTTTGTACTTTTGCTGTCTTTGACATTCTACCACTGAAAGAGAGGGAACCCATAGATAGATCCATTTTTTTAAAAGGTGTAACCCATCACTTGTTCATTTCAGTAGTTATGTTCTATTATTATATATTAATTGAGTGTGAAAAGGAGGCAACTTTAGTTTAGGGAACATGTGTTGTTAAATGGTGTACAACTACTAGTGAACGAGTAATGATCAAGATGTCACTTTAGTATGGGGAACATATACTAAGTAACAAAGGCTTCATTCAGAGTCATTTGGACACTATTAACACTTGTAGTTTTGTTAAGTAAGAACAGATCATATTCATTAACTGTTATTAAGGGACAATTACTACTATTGTGGGACTACCACCTTATTAAGTCCATACTAAGCAAAGCATATTGAGATCATAATTCATATATAACTTCCTAACTTATTACTAATAAGTAATAATTCTGAGGTTATTGAGGGAAAACTCTTAGTTAATGGTTTACTGGTTGTATAATAAAACCATGCAGAATAAAGGCATTAATAAGTACTCAATAATGACTAATTAAGAGCAATATGTTACTAATTATTATGCTAATAAGTAACTAATTAATGGTGAATTTAAAATACTCTTATAACGTAGTGTTAGTATGGGTTATTTTTGAGCAGTAGTTCCGAGTTGTTAATGTGAATTAAGTGTGTTTAACCAGGCTGCTGGTCAGTTAAGTGAATTCAGCGACAGGATGTAGTAGCATGCTGAGTATTTCACAATAAAAGTAGCCTGTGGGTTTCCGCAGTTAAAGAGGTTTATATAACCATACATAAAGATGGTTTGCAGTAACTTGATATAAGACTGGTATGTTTAAGTAACTGTGAATTCTGTGTTTTATGTTAGTTCATAATAGTGTGAATGAGAAGGAGAAATGTGATATTAACAATTGAATTACTTTATCTGTGTGAGTATATATATTTTATATTAAGTTGATCATGTTACTTTACTTGTAATTGTATTTTGTTATTCTGTCTTTATAGAAACCCACACACACACACACACACACACACACCACACACGCGTAAAGAAGAAGTTGAGTCGGAAAACCTCTCTCTGCTCTTTTCTCCATCATACTTCGAATCGATGGCCTTAAGTGGTGTTCTGGTCGACACCCTGGTGTGAACCTAGTGCAATTACACAGAACCAGTGTCTAGCCTGAGCTATCATCATTATCTCCACTACAGTACACCCTAAAAATGTCACGTGTGTTCAATATGATCAAATGTACAACCTTTAATAATCTATCTGATCCTTGAAAATACTGCATTACCTGTGTTACTTATATATATGTTCATATTTTATATTCATTCTTCTGTTTAATATCATTATTATTATATTGTTTCTGTTGTTGTTTTTGGTTTGTTTTCTGCTTCCATGTGCCAAGTAAAATTCCTTGTATTGTCTAAAGACTCGACTGATTGATTGAGATCTTGAGTGATATCTATCATCTTTAATGTCTTCTTCTGTGCTTCCATATGAATTAGTTCTGTGCTTTGAACCCCAATGTGAGGAGCCTCAGTGAATCTCTCAGCTTAGGGTTCAGGGACATGATGGATTAGAACCTGCAACCCTTTGCTCAAATGTTCCCCAGATAATGACTAAAAAATATCAAACTCTTCTGAATCATCATCATCGTCGTCGTCGTCGTCGTCGTCATCATCACCGTCCTACAGAAAGTGTCTTTTAGATACTTCATGTGTTGTTCTAGAACAATCGTACGTTCAGTTAACAGCTGATCCAGCTCCTGATGGTTCTCATATTTTGCTTAATCAGTTCCAACATTTCATCAATAACTGACACACATTTGTGGAGTTGATATAATAACTCTCGTAGTTCTGCTGCACTGAACAAGTTCTTCCACTTCAGTCCTCGTGTCCTTCCATCTCCACAGGCAATGGTCTTCAAAAACAGGTCCTCTCGGACCTTTTCGGACCTGTTCAGTCCACTGTAACATTTCTTTTTTCATATTTGATAAATAAGCCACTTCTCTTGCCCGCTGAGGTTGCTGAGCCTGCTGAGCCTGCTGAGACTGCTGAGACTGCTGAGGTTGCTGAGCCTGCTGAGCCCGCTCCGTTTCGTTCTGTGTCTCCATAGCTGCACTTTAATCACACTAACTGACTGACTATTACAACTTTGATCAGCCTCTGTTGTTCTTCTTATGGCGTGTTCCAATCTGTCTAAATAGTCAGCGATGACATCATCAGCGCTGACATCATCAGCGCTGACATCTTAAGCGATGACATCACACTGTTAGAACACTTCCTTGCAAGCGACTCAAGAATAAAACTGTTAAGTGGTGTAAAACTAACTGATAAAAAGTAATAATAAACATATAAAAAAGTGTTGGCTTTTCCCTTACATGTGGCTCCAGTCTGGTCCCGAGCGGTCTACACTGCTGACCGAAGATAAGAACCTACCCGGTTTTTTATTGCTAGAGGAGGACTTACACTTATAATGAAACTAAGTTGAGGAATATAGTTGAAGCTATTTATTACCAGTGTTGGGAAATTTACAAATTTACTCGTTAGTTTTTTCAACATATCTTACAGGGTGTCATTGTTGTATTGAATTCTGAACCATATATTGTGTGTGGAATGAACAGATATACGTCCCATTCCCAGAATGCACTTCATATTTTTATCTAAGAGAAGTGACCAGTTTGAGCAATTTCAGCTGACCTTAAGCATTTGTTTGGACTCATTTCTTGTGTTTTATATATATTTCAGTGAAAGGTCCAGCTGAGGTCATCAGCAGATATAAAAAGGTCTTGAAAAGCTTCAGCAAAGTCCGCACCATGTCTGAAGCCTTCAGAATCGATGGCGTGGATCAGGGAACCATCAAGATTACTGCTGCAATTACGGAGCTCAACACTGTGGATCCTGAAACCTTCAAGACCCTGAAGTATGATCCTGCAACCGAGACCCTGCAGTCTCCACAGCTTTACTGGTGGTGCCAAACAGCCTCACGCCCCCACAGGATCCAGAAACATCGTCGAAGCTCAGCGAACCCCCGCTGTGGACCTAGGTGGCCGAGGGGGGTCAAAATGTTCAATCAAAAGCTTGGTTACGTGATGACCTGGATCTCAGATGACTGGGTGAAGAGCTGCCAGTTCGAAGTCTTCTGCTCGATGGAGTCGTCCTCCGACACGGATGAGCTCTCCCTTCTCATCCAGCTCAGGAGTGAGGAGTCGACTGCTCCGAGGGATTGGTTTACCAGCTTTCAGTAGACTGTACTGCTGCTGACTCTATCCATCTGAGCCCTCTGGAAGATCAACCGCTCTGCTTGTCAGTAATCTTCGGCAGTGGGGGGATCCTTGAAGTTGGCCGCCCCATGCAACCCTCGCACGGTGATTCCACAGAAGGCAGACTTGCGTAACTCTGAGGTATCCTTGGCCTGGGGCACAGCGTGGTCCTCCGGCCACGAGTCTTGACGTAGCAGAAGAAAGGAGGGTCCCTGACTCCATCTTTTGGACTCAACAAGCTCCCTCAGCGTTTTCCTGCGTGTCAAGTCATCAGCGGGGTTCCTCGTTGAGTCTACATATGTCCAGACGTGCCCGGCGGTCAGCTCTTGGATCTCAGCCACGCGAGTCCCGATGAAGACTTTAAATCGGCAGGACTCACACTTCAGCCACGTCAGCACTGTTGTGGAGTCAGGCCACAGGATTGTCCTGGTCGATGTTAATGGTAAGTTCCTTCTCCAGTACTCGTGAGAGCTGGGCACCAGTAAGCGCAGCACAGAGCTCCAATCGGGGTATAGAGTGAAGCCGCTTGGGGGAGACTTGAGAGCGGGCCATCAGGAATGACAGATACACGCCACCATGTCTGTCAGTAGTCCGGAGATACGCTACAGAACCATAAGCTTCTTCTGAGGCATCGCAGAATATATTTATCTCTCTGTGAAGACCTGAGATGTCCACCTCCTTTGGCAAGTATGGCCGGGGCAAGGTGATCTCAGGCAGGATTTGTAGTTCTTCCTCAAAGGCCTCCCACTGCTGTAGAAGCTCTTGAGGTAGCAATGGGTCATCCCATCCTCGATGCTTGTCCCAAAGGTGCCTGACAAGTATCTTGGCCCTGGTAGTGTAGGGTAATATGAACCCCAGGGGATCATACTGGCTTGCCAACACTTTATAAATATTACGCATTGTGGGTTACGCAATACTCTATATGATGATGCTTGTAGCCTAGGACATCAACGTGAAAGAGCCAGCTTAGCCCTAAGGTGGATTCTGGGGAATGCTGCGTTCACCCACCAGCGACACATCCAACTCGGTGAGTTTTACTGCCTGCTGAAGCGAGGAGCTGCTCTTCTTTTTCTCTTCTCACAAACAAACCACCAATGAAAAAAGCCGGTGTGATTAGCTGCTAATGCTAACCTAGCTCAGTACTACAGAGAGAACTTTTACCTGCTACTACCATCTCCTCGATGATTCTCCTCCACGCCAAATCCTTCCTTGTCCGGTCCCGGTTATAATGGTCTGTCATACAGCTCCAGGTGGTCACACACAGCTTCTACTCTTTTTTTTTTGTTTTCTTCTACACAGCTTCTACTCTATGACCGGTGTCCGTGTTCAACAAGACTGATTGCATTCTGCATCAATGTCCGATCACGAGCAGTGTGACTCTGAAGTGCTGTATGTTTGAAAACAGGTTTATGTTTTAAAATCTACAAAGTTTTGAACTTTGAGAGTGTTTAAAACAAAAGAGAAATGTGGTTTTACAGCCTGTATAAAAATAGTAAAAAATAAAGCTGACTACTTCGTGGATTTAGCCTATTGCAGTTATTTTTAGAACGTAACCCCCGTGATAAACGAGGGACGACTGTGCAAACAAATTATTACTTAACCCTTCTTTAAGCGGGTTACACCCTCCCCCTCTAAATTAACATGAGTCCCTTCATGTTCTTACAAGGGTAGGGGCACCTTCAAAAGTTTACACTTTTAAACCCATCAAGTATAGTTTGTAGAAATGAAATCAAGGGTTTGCCAAGCTGTGGGTATGTAAACTTAACAGGTGGCTTTCTCAAACATTCAGATTTGCGTATTTGGTCAGATGTTTGATTGTTAGGGGTATCAAAAACAGCTAGATCAGGGGAACTAACATCTTGCTCAATATTGGCTATTTCAGTAGATTGTCTCAGTTTCCTCAGACTGTTCAACTCTCTCAGGGGTTTTGTTTTATGAGGAACTGTCCATTATGTCATGTTCCATTTTGGTAGTTTCACATTCTGCACACAGCTGCATGTGTCACATAGATTACTGACACAGGATAGAAAGGCGGGGGACCCAATGAACGAGGAGGAACAAAGAAGGAAAAGCCGGGTGCATCCCGGAGGTTGGCCTCTTTTGGCTTCTGGAACCCATCATGAAGAAACACATGAGCCAGCGCTGTATAGTCTTGTACTCACTTGTAAGACGTGTTTGTAATAAACAGTGTTGGGAATAACGCCTTATTAAGTAACACGCTACAGTAACTATGTTACTTTTTGCGGTATCAAGTACTGTAATGCGTGTATCATTACTGTGATTTGAACAGACTCGTTACTCATTACTTTATGTGCATAACTCAGGACTTATCCCAGCAACACAAGCATATTTTCTATCAGCTCTGTGGGTTTGCTGTCTTCCAAACCGTTGAGTGACATCAGGCGATACGCTCGTTCCGTGTCAGACAGCTGGAATAGACGGAGGAGCTGAGGTTGAGAGCAGTGTATTTGCTGTGCAGCGATGGGTCTCACTACAATCCCATCACTAGGCAGGTGGTGGATGAATCCAATGCCGTGACGACGTGGTAATATTTTGTGTCGTCCGCAGTGATGCCTCGGAGCTGGAACTGGGCTTCGACTTGCTGAAACCACAGCTCTGGGTCATGTTGCCAAACTCTGGTAACTTGACCGTAGGGCCAAACAGCGGCCCTGTAGGCTTGTGCGCCCACGACAGACATGTTCAAATATTAGGATCACCAATGTGGAAGCCGAGAAAGAGGAGACAACTTTCTTTATTACCTCACTCACAGAATGACAGTTCACCTGTCAAAACATTATGTCATCACAGCACTTCCTCCTTTAACACATCACCTGTCACCAACACACCCCCACATGTCACGACACACCCACTCCACTCTGAATGAGAGATCATCCCCTCAGGTGCACCACAGGACTACAGTGTCCATGGTGGGTGTGAAGAACACGTGACACAGCAACGTGCAAGTGACTATGTTTGTGAGGCTGAAAATACATTTTTTTTTTTTTTTTTTTTTTTTTTTTTCACCTTGTTTGCACATGCTGTTGAAGGTTAACACTACAAGAAGTGCAATCTTTTAACAGCAATGCATATTTTATTATTGCAATTAAATAAATGAATTTATTTCATTGCATAATTGTGACCATCACCAGCCCTCCCTAGGGAAGGGTAAATACTTTATTAAAGGGAGGATGTAAAAGAGAGAGGGCAGTGTTACACCAGGGTGAGGGGGGTGGGGGGGGGAGTTAACAGGGAGGAGGGATACAAGATAGGAGAACGAATGGGTGGGGAATAATCAATAAGTTTCAAGTGATGTGATGTGAAATTGTGGTTGTGTATATTGTGCTTATTGTTGTGTTATCAAGCCAGTTTGGTGACCAGTGTGCGGCTTAGGAATAATGGTGGTGGCTGTGAGCAGAGGAGGAAGTGAGTGGAAGTTACATAAAACAGGTATTTGGGAACAACGTGTCTATGGTTGAGCCCAGTATGAGTGTTATCCCACAGCCCGAAGCCAGTGCGTCCATGACAAATGTGATTCCAAGAGCCGCTACTGCAAAACCCATGAGCCGCCCCCGGGCCCGAAGAAGCAGTCGGGCCAGCAGAAAGAGCGAGAGATCTAGGGGCCCCCGGCGACCACCCCACGGCCAAGCAGCCCCCCGAACGCCCCGAAGGTCCCAAGCCGATAGGCTGCCATTGCCCCCCCCATACACACCCGAAAAGCCCCCAAGGAGCCAAGGACCCAGCGCACCACGCCACCGACTCCAACCCCCAACCCCCAGGCCCCCCAGCCCCCCACCCCCCCACCACCACCCACACCCCCGCGCCCAGCCCCCCGAGGGGAGGGCCCAGAGAGCCCCCCGCCCGAGACCCCAGCGGAGGAGCCAAAGCCCACGCCCAGCAGACGACCAGAGCCACGCCGAACGGGCAGCCGGCGGGCACCCGCCGGTGAGCCCAGAGCCAGCAAGGACCCGACCCCAGGCCAGGAGGACCCGGAATGGATGCAGCACCAGGAGCAGCCCGCCCAGGGCGAACGACCACACCCCAATCCGCTTAAGGCACCAGGGGGCCGCTGGGAGTCCCCCCGCCGGTCCCCAGGCACCCCAACCTAGCCCCCCCCGGGCGCCCCAGATGCTGATGCCGCCCGCGCCACGAGCTTCAGTTCTTTAAAGCCAGGGCCCCCTCCAGAGGCCAAGCCAGACCGCCCCGCCGGGATGTGGCCCCCTAATCTAACCCCGACACTCTGCCTCACGGGGGACTGCCCAAGCAGGGGCCGCACCAGAAGGTATGCAAGGGCGCGGCACGCGCCACCCGCCCCAGAAGACCCCCGCCAGGACCGGCCCGGCCAGCCGGCCAAGCACCCCGGGCCCCAGGAGCACCCCCAGGGACCAGGACCCCCCAAGGGCAAGCCCCCGGGCCAAGCCCCCCGGGACGCGCCCCCCACCCCAGCCCAGGTCCCGGCCACAGCCCAGCAGGACCGCACAGCCCCAGACGGCACAAGGCCAGCAGCCCAGGGCCCGCCGCCCCCCGGACAGCGCAAGCCACGGGGCAGCGCCCCCCGCCGGCCCGCGAGCAACCGGCGACCCCCACCGCGGGGACGGAGGCACCCCAACGGCACACATCCAGCGCGGGACAGCAGCCCCCAGCCAAAGATGCCCCGGACCCACCCACCAGTCCGCAGATGGCAGGACATACCCACCAGGCGGCCGAAAGCAACCTCAACAATCGGAACAGCTAACGCCGCCCCCCCAGTAAACAGCATCATCCCGAGGCGCCAAACAACCCTGCCCCAACCCCGGTGAGGACACCAGCACCCCCCCAGCACACCCACCCCCCAAACCGGCGAGGCAGGCCGCCCCGGGCCCGCACACCGCGGGACCCGCCCCCAAGGCCACCAGGAGACAAAGCAAGCACCAAGCCACACCCAAGGGGGAGACCCACCGCCACGTCCGACCGCACCATCTTGATGTGCTTTTACTCTATGCAGTGGCCCAGCCACCAACAGAGGGGCCAGGCCCCCACCGGAGAGGCCCAAATATGTGTACCAACCCACCACCCTGTTATGGTGCCTCTCCATTCCCCAATGGAGAGGCACTTCCCGATCCCCTGTGTGAATGTGTGTGTTTGGTGAATGTATGGGGTGTAATTAAAAGAAGGGGGATGGAGGGGAGCGGTGCTCCCCCTCCAGCCTCTGTGGATTTATGTGTATGTGGTGTAATAGGCCGGAGGGTGTAAATGATGATACACCCTCCGGGGGGTGACATGTTGAGATGCGATTAAAATTGGAGGGATTAGTAGGGCAACTAGAGGTGGGAGGGCCGCCCCCACGCCACTACATAGTAACACAGGTGGCGGCCCCCTCCACCCCCAGCCCCACCATCCAGCCCCCCAAGGGTTGGGTATTGGTGTGTGGTGCATTTTGTGAGTGAGCCAGACCAGCTGGGAGTGGGGTGAAGTGAACATGTAGGAGGCCTGTCCAGTGTGAGCCGGGCCCGTCCGCGTGGCGGGCCACGCGAGAGGGTAGATGGCGCAGACGGGCAAGTGGCACTGCGGGCCCCGGAACAGCACAGCCGGAGACCCCCCCCCACGGCACCCCCCAGACCGCGCCGGCCCCGCGGAGCACGGCGACACCCCCCACCCCCGGGCACAGCCAGGCACCAACAACATCCCCCGGCGCCCCAGGGGGCGACCCCCGCCGGCCGCCGGCCCGGAGCAACGCCACCCCGCCACCAAGGGGAGCGGCCGAGCAGGGGGGAGGCCCATGCCCGCACCAGGGCCAGCACAGGCCCACCCGGCGCCACGATGCAACACTCTCCACCGGGAGGCGGCCCCGGCCCCCCCGACGAGAGAGGACGCCATCCACCGCCAAGCAGGGCCATCCCGCCAGCCACGGACCGGCAAGCCAGAGTACCGAAGCACCCCCAGCCCGGAACCGCCCCCCCACACCAACGGTGCCAATAGAGCACCCCCAAAGCTACCCCCACCCCGGATCCCCCCGAACCGGAGCCAAGGACCCCACCACCCCAGGCCCCCCCAACGAGACCACCCCCCAGCCAACCCACCCTGCACGGCACCGCCCGTCCCCCAGGCGGGAGCCACAGCCCCCCCACCAGTGCCCCAGGCCAACGGGAGCCCCCCAAACCCAGCCCCACAGGATGGCGGGCGCAAGAGCAAAGGAGGAGGAGGGGGGGAGGACGAGACAGGGGGACAGGGAGCAAGGGGAAGGAGCGGCAGGGGAGCACGCAGGGCCCCAGCCCCAGAGACCAACCAGATGCGCATGCAAGGGGCAACGGCGCCAAATCAAACAGCCCCGGGACCCCGTGAACACCCAGAAGGAATGCACACCCGTGCTGAGGCAACAAGGCACCCCGGCAACCCACCCCAGCCATCCTGACTAAGACCACCCCAGAGGCCCAAGGCGGCCCCGGCCTACAGTTGGGCTAGTGCGTTAGTAAAGAGTGGTGCTGGCAGTCGCTTGCAGGCTAGATCATCAGGCTTTTAAAAATTTAGATTTAATGCAATTAAAAAAGGAGTCCAACGCTCCTCAAAGCACGTTATTTTTTTTTGTTTTCTGAGAGCAGACATCTTTTCCATGGAAATAAATTCTGTGAGGAGATTTTGCCATTGGTTTATGTTTAAGGATTTTTTGTCTTTCCAATTTAGTAATATTGTTTTTTTTGCTATGGCTAGTGCCGCAAGGATTGATTGTGATTGGTTTGCTGGAGGTTGAAGCATTGTCAGGTCTCCAATCAAACAAAGATTTGGAGATAAAGGAATTCTGTAGTCCAAAATGGAGGACAGTTTTTCAGTGATTAGAATCCAAAAGTGTTGAACTGGGGAGCAAAGCCATAAGGCATGTAAATAGGAATCCGCTGTATTCTGGGTGCACTGAGAGCAGATGTCTGTTGCTGAGAAGCCCATTTTATGCATTTTCTGTTGGGTAATGTGGGATCTGTGGAGGACCTTGTATTGAATTAGCTGAAGGTTTGTGTTTTTTGTCATCTTAAAAGTATTACAACAAATTTCTGCCCAGAAATCAGTGCTCGGGGTGATTGAGAGTTCGGCCTCCCACTTCGCGATTGGTAAGTAATTACAGTTAGTGTTCGAAAGCGCTCTGTATATTTTTGAGAGTTTTTTTGATTTTGTTGAGATTTTTTTCATATATATAGCCAGTTCTGGAGGTTGTAACGTAGTTAAGTCTAGTGGAGTGGTTTTCTTTATTGTCTCTGTTACTTGTAAGTACTGTAGAAAGTTACTTTTATTTATATCGAATGCTTGGGTTAGATTGTTATATGACCTGATCTTGTCATTTTCAAAAAGGTCTTGGAGATGAGTGATTCCACTCTCTTCCCATGTCTTCAGATAGAGTGGTGTTTTTTTATTTTTAAAGTCGGGGTTGTGCCAGATTGGAGAGAGTATACTAGTTTTTAATTGGCCATTTGTGATGTCCAGGGCTTTCCACCATGCAGTCAGTGTGGAGGCAATTAGTGGGTTTTTAAAGCAGTTGTGATGTTTGAGGGTCGCAGTGATAAAAGGGAGATCAGAGAGTTTAATATGTTTGCAGTCTAACTGTTCTATTTCTAGCCAGGTGTTGTAGTATTCTTTTGGATTTAGCCATTCTGTTAAATATAGTATTTGGTTTGCTAAGTAATAATGCATGAAATTAGGGGCTTCTAAACCACCCTCGTCTTTGTTTTTTTGAAGGGTAGAAAGGCTTATTTTAGGTTTTTTATTTCTAGTATAGAATTTTGTAGTTGCAGAATCTAATCTTTGAAACCATTGTTTTGGTGGTTTCAGTGGTATCATTGAGAACAAGTAGTTTATTTTTGGTAAGATTTTCATTTTAACTGAGGCTATCCTGCCAAGTAGTGAGATGGGGAGATTGTTCCATCTCCGCAGATCTTCTGTGACTTTGTCCAACATCGGATCATGATTTAGTTTAATTAATTCATTTAAGTTTGGTGATATATTTAAGCCTAGATATTTAATTGTATTTGTGGTGGAGGGGTGTTGTGGATTTTGGTGTGCAGGATTCCAAGAGTTTTTTGTCAAAGGGAGGATTGATGATTTTGTCCAGTTAATGGAATAGTCTGATAATTTAGAGAAGCTGTTTATTAGATTAAATACTTCCTCTAAAGAGGATTGCGGTTCTTCCAAATAGAGTAAAATGTCATCCGCGTAGAGATTAATTTTGTGTTCTGAGATGGATGAGTGGATTCCTTTAATAACAGAGTTCTGACGTACAGCTGCTGCGAGAGGTTCAACGAATATTGCAAAAAGCAAAGGTGAGAGTGGACAGCCTTGTCTGGTTCCCCTCTGCAGTGTGAAGCTTTGGGATGTTATTTTGTTAGTGGTTACTGAGGCCTTAGGTTTAGAGTATAGGGTGGAGATCCATTGTATGAATGATTCTCCGAAGCCAAATTTGCCAAGGACAGTTAGGAGGAATGACCAGTTTACTCTATCAAATGCTTTTTCTGCATCGAGTGACAAGATTATTGTTTTCTTTTTAGAGTTCTGTGCCATGTTGATCACATTAAACAGTCTTCTCACATTGTCTGTGGAGTGTCTATTTTTAATAAAACCTGTCTGGTCTTGGTGTATAATTGACTGTACTACTTTCTCTAACCTGGATGTGAGTGCTTTGGAAATAATTTTTAAGTCTGTGTTAATAAGTGAGATGGGACGATAGCTTGAGGGTAACATGGGGTTTTTGTCTGGTTTAAGTAACAATTTAATGCTCGCTGTATTCATGTGACCTCCTACATGCCCTTTATTTTTGATCTCTGTTACTACTCTGAAAAATAGTGGAGCCAGCATTGACCAGAAATGTTTAAGGAATTCAGCAGGGAACCCATCTGGACCTGGTGCTTTGCCTGTTGACATGCTATCTAAAGCATTTTGTAATTCTTGTAAGGTTAATGGTGAGTCTAAGGTGGTTTTCTGATCTATAGTGAGCTGTGGTAGGTTTAGTTTATTAAGAAAGGTTTTAATATCTTCCGGGTCAGGGTTTAAATTTGATGAGTATAAGTTTTGATAATAATCATGAAAGATGTTATTAATGTCCTGAGGTAAGTTTAAAGTTTGACCTGCGTTATCAGAAATTGCTGCTATAAAGGAATTTTCTTTATTATGTTTGAGCTGATTTGCTAAATATTTGCCTGATTTATTATTGTAGTCAAAGTTTTTGTATCGTAATTGTTGCAAAATGAAGTCGGTTTTTTTAGATAAGATGATATTCAGATTAAGTTTTGTATTTTGGAGTTTTTCCCATAAAAGTTCAGAAGGGTTAGCTGCGTATTCTTCCGTAAGTTTTTTGATCTTTTCTTCAAGTGTTTTTTCTGCTATCTGTTCCTGTTTTTTCTTAAAAGAAGAGTATGATATAATCTTCCCTCTAATGACAGCCTTGCCAGTTTCCCAGAGTAAGGACGGTGATATTTCCGGGGAGTCGTTTGTCAATAGAAAGTCCTCCCATTCTTTTCTTATAATTTTTTCAAATTTACTGTCATTAAGTAATGAAGTGTTAAAGCGCCATAGAGAGGATACTTTCTGATTAGAGTCACACTGCAGGGTGAGGGATATTGGGGCATGATCGCTAATAATTATAGGATGTATTTTAGAGGACATCTTATGTACGATGGAATTATTTGAAAGAAAAAAGTCAATTCGGGAGAAGGATTTATGCACGGGGGAGAAGAAGGTATATTCTTTTTCAGTTGGGTTATTCAGTCTCCATACATCTCCTATTCCAAGATCTTCCATGTAATCCATTAATACTTTAGCAGATCGAGATGGTTTTGTATTTGAGCACTTACTAGATCTGTCCAATGATGTGTTGAGTGTCAGATTGAAGTCACCTCCGATGATTAAAGATGAGTCTGCAGAAAGGTCTGAAAGCTCTGAGAAAATTCTATGGAAAAAATCAGGGTCATCATTATTGGGGGCATATATATTTAGAATTGTGAAACATTTATTATAGATTACTACTTTGATAATAATATATCTACCCTCTGGGTCTATGACGGAGTTGATTATGTTAACGGGTAACCTTTTGTTGAGAAGAACCGAGACTCCTCTTTGTCTGGAATTGAAACATGAATTATATATCTTGTTAAAATTTGAATCTGTCAGGGATTTTTCTTCTGATTTAAGTAAGTGAGTTTCTTGAAAGAAGACAATGTCTGCATTTAATCTTGATACATAGTCAAATATCTTAATCTTTTTAGCCTGCGAGCGAATGCCACGCACGTTCCAAGAAGTTACTGTAAACTGATACATAGAATGAGGTGAGTGTTAGTCCATACAGGTGTGAGCATAAGTGAGAATCTGTGAGCATTTGTGCACTGTGTTGTAAAAAGCTTGGATGCAAGGAAAGAAAGAAGAGGAGACATATTTATCATGCGATAGCACCACGGGGTAAAGGACTGGATTGAATAGGTTAGTGAAAAGCACAAACATACAATGACAACAACCAATATCAAAAGAGTAAAAGGAGCAAGGGGTAATTATAGGAGGTATAGGAGGTGGGGGGGTGTTGTGGGTGTGAGTGAGTGTGAAAGAAAAAAAGAGTGAGGGGGTTCGAGACGAGGTGAGTTGACATGAGGGTAGAGAGTGTCCTGTGAGAGAGTACGTGCCAAAAAGTGTTTACAAAATCTAAGCCAATATGTAGCATACATACAAAACATACATACACACCGTTGTCTATATATACCTATCCATGTTTTTTATTTTAGTGTTATTATTATCTTTATGTATTTATTTATTTTAATTATTATTATTGTTATATATATATACATATATTTTTTTAATTTTTTTTTTTTTTATATGGAGTTATCATTATTTTATATATAATTTTCTCTATTTTAATATATTATATATTATAATATATATATATATATATATACACATATACATACATACACATATATATACATAAATACATACATATAACACAGACACATACCTATAAACATATATAACATATATACATAGACATATATATACATATTATACATACCCACATACATACACATACACACAATCTACATATACACACACATATATACACACATACACATACACACATAAACATATATACATACATATATATATATATATATATATATATATATATATATATACACACATACATATACATACACACACATCTACATACACATACATATATAAACATATACATATACACACACATACACACACACATACATACACACTTTTTTTTTTTTTTTTAAATGTATTTATT
>NC_041065.1:2038448-2055948 GCF_900634775.1 Gouania willdenowi
GTTTCATACAGGATATTTTTCCTGATGTCATGCAAAAGCATTCCAAGTATTCCATTACTGTGATGGTTTCCACGCCAACAAGTCCACTCAATTACATCTAAGTGATCCCTCAACAGTTTTTGTGTACGGTTCCCCCTTTGTCTCCAGATAGTTGACTTGCAAATACCCCAAAATCTCTCAAGGTTTTGTGTAAGTGCACCTGTAACCGGGTCGACAAAAAAATCTTGATGGTTGACAGTCAGGTGATTGTAACCTTCATCTTGAAGACGGCGGTAAGACCTCCACCCATCAGAAATGATTGAGCTTCCACCATGAACGTACTTCTTAATTAGAGGCAAGAGATGCCTGGCTGAACGGTGATGCATAATTTTAAGAATGGGCCTCCTCCTGTCATCCTTAATCCCTAGCATTCCGAACACCCAGGAACTCCTGTTACTTACCCGTCCTCTGTTGTACTGAAATTCACAAGAGAAAATATATCAAAATGAGGACAATGGCATTCACAATACAATCATTCTGCAGTCATGGTGGGAAACGAGAGAATAGATCATAAGGCAAAAAATTCAAAATTTCTCTCTAGCTTATGAGTCGTGGTGCATGTTTACAAATATTGAACAGTTCTGGGGTGTATGAATAATGTGGTTTCTTAAAACCGACATTCCCCTCTATCGCATCAATTAGTTATAATTTATCTTATTCCATAATGCAGTTGTTACTTCTCGAAATACAGGAGATAAACCTCCAAGCACCTCTGGCAAAAACAGGTTTGAAATGTATGTATATTGTCTTTAACTTTCAGTAGCTGAGTTTAGCACAGACTTAACTAACATCAAATACATGTTTTTAGAAACTAAATGATTTATTTTGCATTAAAGTTACACACATAAGTGGTCAATTACATTTCATACCTTTCTCTTATGGCCAAATTTGCCTTCATTTATCATAACAATCTCTGCTCTTTGTCCAACAGTCTGCTTGCCTCTTCTTCTCATTCTTTTCATTCTCGATTTACAAACTCTCCGCAGCTTGTTTGTAAGTTTACTCAGGGTAGCAGAACTCCGAGTAATTCCTTCCTGCAGCAGGTCAACCTGTCTCAGTCGAAGGCCTTGGGCAAATCTGGAATAGATTTTTCTTTTTTCTTTTGTGTCATTGATAAATATTTCAATGACACAATTTAGAAGTGGGGTGTCACAAATTTTTACATTGTGATAGTTTTTATAGCCATAGGTATACATTTCTCCTTTGCAATCCTATTAATAGATGCAACAGATACTCATAGCCTGATTACAAGAGTGTATTTAACCTTAAACAAGTCTCAAAAGCAAAGTAGGGTAAAGAACATTTACTGAATGAGGTGAGGAATGGAATAAAATCCCCTACAAAAATGTATCTGCTGTATCTTGAAAGAATTTTAAGAAAATCCATACTGTATAAATGAATGTCTCTTAAAGGGGACATATCATGCTAAATCCACTTTTTTAGCCCTTAAATGCATTTTGTTGTATATTTAGAGTGTTTAGAAGTACAGAAAAATTCAAATTAGTCTCTTCAGGTGCTCCGTTGATATCTTTATATTCTGTTTTGATCATATTTTTTAATCTGTTTAGATTTTTCTATTCTCTATTACATTTTTTGAACTATTACATCACAGTATTTGCAGCAGAACTGCCAAATTAAGACATCGACTCCAGGTCCAACACTTCGAGCAATCCACCATTTTTATTTCTGGCTTTTATTTTGTAGTCCAAGCTCCAGGATGCAGAAGTTACGAGAGGATAAGTCAAAATGTTGGGTTGTTGGATGTAGTAACCCACACGCTTCATTACACCGTCTCCCAGCATCAGAACCTTTTCAAAGTTTTATTTTTTATAGAAATGTACCACATCTGTGGATAAGGTCATTTTTGTGTGTGTGAAGCACTTCAATGATGACTGCTTCATCAACCTCCACCAGTATAAAGAAGGATTTACAGAAAGACTTTGTCTGATTGAGGGTTCAATTCCTTCTATCTTTGGAGACGATGAACAGAGCACTTCGGTAAGCTGTAAATAACGCTAAAAAGTGTGATGATAAGACGTCCCTGTCATTGTTTTGTTAGCATTAGCAGTTGCACCGTCTTCATATGTTAGCGCTGTGTGCTCGTTTTAGATCCTTGATGATATGGCCTACGTGATTTAATTAAAGTCTAAAGTTTTCATTAGTCATTTCATTTTGACGTTTTTGTCTTTGAAAAGACTGTATTAAAATGCATTTCGTGACGTTAGCTTGGCGCTAGCGTTAGCTCGGTGCTTGTGTTAGCTCACTTGTTAGCGTTTTGCAGGTTCATCATCTTCATTTTCATCTCACTCCACTGGGTCAGACTCTGGCTGGAACATGTAAGGCTGGATGGACAAGTCTAACGTTGTTGACATTTTGTAAATAACGTGTGAATAAACATTTTCTGCACCGCTACATAATCATATCTCTTCTATCAAACTACAAAAATGGTCGAACAGGGTGGAGTTGAACCGAGAGGGGGCGGGGTATGAAGTGTCTCATTTGCATTTAAAGAGACAGCACCAAAACGAGTTGCTCTAAGAAGCACATCAGAAAAGGGGTAGAAAAGGGGTGGAGCTATAATAATAAGGAATTCAGACCCAAGCATTTCAGTTCTGCTTTATATAGACCACAACTGTATGATTTATATGTAAAAAGGAAGGATTTAAAAGCATGATATGTCCCCTTTAAGCATCGGCTCTTCTAGAACCCATCCCTGCCAACAGTATAGTGAGAAACATTCAAAGAAAACCTTATTGTCTGAGTTAGAGTTTGTCTTTGATGGCTTTTGTTAATATACGATGTAAAACCACACACCTGTAGATGTAATGCATCCACTTATGCAGTCGAATGTGAGATTTTGCAAATATGGAGCCACTTCAGATGGACCTAGACACCGTTTTCCCTTTGTGACAGGAATCTCAACATACCCTGATGATTAAATCCAAAGGTTAATGTAACAAAATCAAAAGCTATGATACTGTGCTGATTTCACTACATAAAATTGTTACATAAATGAAGATGAGGATGGAGACATAGATGTTTACGTATAGGTGTTGAAACAGTTAACATTGGGATTGAACAAGGTGCACTTATACTCAAAGTAGTCCTTGTGATCCCGACACATCAATTTAACTTTTCAGAATAAAACGGTTCAGAAAAATAAACATATATTTATTTATGTGTTGATAAGAATTACATAGTTTTAAATCACATACATCAGAGGGGGGGGGGCAGGAAAATGTGTTTGTTTGATCAAAGGGCCACATTATCAACATTCATGTCAACATTTAGAATAATGACCGATCTGAACATTAACACAGGGAACAACAAGCAGTTTTTATAGTTATTTTGTGTATTTCTGTTGTCCTTTTGTGTATTTTTCCTGTAAAATATATGTTTTTTGCAGTCATAATGTGCATTTGTGTTGTCATTTGGTGGTTTTTTTAAGTAATGTTTGTGTGTTTCTGTTGTTGTTTTGCTTGTTTGTTATTACTGTCAGTTTGCAGAGTAATTTTGTGTTCTTGTCTTTTTGTCTAATTTAGTTTTTATTTTCTGTAATCTGTAATTTATTTATTTATTTATTTATTTTAGCATAAATTCATTTTCCGGTAGTGCGCATGTGCATGCATATACAATCTCAGTACGATGCACACTCAGTACATGACACCGGACCATAGAAAATGAATAAACAAGGTACATATCTAGTTGTATTATTCACCATGCTGCCTCCTTTATGCTGTAGGATCGTTTCATCTTCATAACATGAGAGCAAGATGGGCATTTCATCCATTTTCTAAGAAGGTCTAGTTTCATGAACCATCTGATGAACTTGTAGTTTTCATTGGGGCACTGTCTAAAATGTATTCGACTCAAAAACTCGTAACCCAACAACATATTTGTTAAACCTATAGAGTGATTAAGGATAAGCTCATAATATTACCCTGCGCACCTTTCTTCTTTTATGTCTAAAATGTGTCCTATAAACCGCCCGGCACACTTCTTCTTCTCTTGTTTTTGGTGTTTATTGGCGGTTTACACTCAATGACAGGCGCATTACCGCCATCCACTGGATATTGAAGAAGTGACCCACTTTGTAGAGCAATGATTGAAATACCAACCAACCAATCATGTTATGTGACATCCATCCTCATCCAATCATTCTTCTGAGGGGCGGGCCAGGCCATGGCGACGGAGCTGAAGCCACCAGTCACGTCCAAGTTCCAGAAAAGTTTGGTTCAGCGCTCGCAGAGTGAATAGTAGAATGTGGTAAGTTTAGCGCTTGCCTGTTAATTGAAACCCCTGAGTTTTGTAAGCACATCATAACACCCGTCCCTGGGCCGTGTACATAGTTTAAGGGTTGTAAACCTTCCTATTTATCTGCAGTGTGTAGCCTAATTAGCTAATGTAATGTTAAGCTAGCTGAGTGCATGAGAGCGCACGTGGGTTAGGTTGACTTTAAGAATTTAAGTGTATATGTAATGATTTAGTATTAACTACATTTTGTAATGAAAAATATATTATGTACTATGCAGAATTTATTTTTTTTATTTACAGGAACAGCTTTTAAATCTTTATTTAACTTATTTAAGTTATATTTTGTGGTTATAGTGACATTCATTTATTTGTTTTTACAGCCTAAGACTGAGAAGAAAATAACTCGATGATAGAGGTGACCACAAAGGATCTGGATGCTTTTATTTTTTATTTTTTTGTCAAATTTCAAGTAACTTTAACACTTAAATAATGAGTGTGTCTGAATGTGTTTAAACATTTGAAGTACTCTATTCATATGTTGATTTTGTTGTACCAATGCCATACTGTACACTGTAAAATGTAATTGTAAATCTTACTTTAAAGGAAAAAAAAGTGAGCTGAACTCATTTTATCTTACTCTGTTGAGTCTCCTCACTTACACTTAGTAAAGAAAACTTTCTACTGAGGCAAGTGAACAAACTTGTCAGCAGAAAGTTACCTATACTTTGAAGTATGAGTGAGCAAGAAGCGTCTGCAAAACCTGGAGAAACTCGGCAGTTTTCGGCATCGTGCACAGTTGCCCACTCGCGGCCCTCAGCGCGATGTGCAAAGCAATGATAGATGAAACTGCAGAAGTGCTATATGAATTGAAAACGTACAGTATATGAGAACATCAGCAAAATGAACAGGAGACTGTATCACATTAACCAACAACTGTATTAAGTTGCTGAACTGTAGATCAGGTTCAAATGAAGACTCTACGTGCCAAGTTTCATGCCGATTGGACAAAACCCCAAAGAGGAATTTGAAAAAGTAGGTTTTTGATATGTAGTGACTTACAAAGAGCAATGTGCTGTGGGAGTGGGCGTGGCCTATGTCAGAAAATGCCACCTAGTGGCGCAATTTTTGTTATGGGTGGTCTGTGTGGTCTTTTATATCTACCCTGTAAATTTCACTGCCCTCAACATAAAAATTCAGCAGAAATAAATGTTTGTTTATTTATGTGTTATGATGTCATTAGCCACTTCCACTTTGACCAATCGCAAACAACTTTGAGATATCGCCTCAGGAGGGACCCAAGATCATACCCTCCAAATTTGGTAAAAATTGGTCGTGCCATTTAAGACATATAAATATTTGTTATTTGTAGCGCCCCCATGTGGTCTACATCATTCAAATTTGGCGCATACCCTCACAGTCACGTGCCAACTATGGATCTCAGATTTGGTGTTGTTAGCATTTATTTTGACCGAGATATGCGCCAGTTCGCATTTTTATTGCGAGCTAGAAAACTTTACTTGTTAATTATTTGCGCATAATTTACCCGACGAAACTCATTTTGATAACTGTATATCACGTCCAAATGAAGACTCTACGTGCCAAGTTTCACGCTGATTGGACAAAACCCCAAGCAGGATTTCGCAAAAGTGGGTTTTCCAGTTTTTGCAATTTTACTCCAAAAAAAGTTAGGCGGAAATGGGCGTGGCCTAGCCCAGGTGATTCAGTGCAATTGAAGGAATATGTGTATATGAAGGTTTTAAATTTGCAACAAACGGTATGAGAGTTATTGACCAAAAGGCGTTGACCTTTGTTATAGCGCCACCTGCTGGCGGATATTTGTGAATTTTTGCTTCCAAGGTCCCCTGGGGGTTTTGGACCCAACCACCAAAGGGCACCGCCCTACCTTGCACGGTTTATTCTGCAGCACCACTTTTACCAACGGAACTATAAAAGGTAACAATAATAATAATAATAATAATAATCCCTACGATTACAATAGGGTTCCTAGCACTGCTAGTCCTAGGAACCGCGTATGTAAGCATACGCGGTTCCCTGGCCCCGCGGGCTTGGCCCCCTGATAATAGGCTACAACAGTTAAAAAACACAGTAACATGAACATTTAATACAGTAACCCACATTGACATTAAATAACAGAACAGAACATCAAAACTTACATCAAATGACAATACTGTAACGGACTGGGTCTTATGTTACTGAGTTATGTTCTTCATGGTTAACAGATTTTATGGTTTTACGACTTTTTGGCACCTCCAATTTTTTCACCCTTTGTTTTGTGACATACTGTGGGTCACAAGCCAAAAAAGGTTCTTCTAACTGTTAAAAATTGTATTGGAAACATGCATTTCATGTCATCTTTACTCAGCATCTCTGAAGGCCACCATTGGCCCACAAACTGCACTTTCAGAACCACTGTATGTAAAGTAACCATTCAAACTGTTGTCCTTCTTTGTTTTAATAGCTTTTCACTGTAAGTTCAGCTTACTTGAACATATCAAGGCAATCGGTTTCCTGATATTTTGCTAGTAATGTGAATGCTTCAGCTTGTAAGGAAAACTTATTTTTACGAGAACTGCTTGATTAACATAACTCACAAGTTTAAGTCGTCAAAATTAATATTTTATAGTAAACCTAACTAATGATTTTGAGTTAACTTTACTCAAGTTTGCTGCCTCTACATGAGTTGTCTGAATTTATATTTTGTAGTTGACCTAATCAATGATTTTTAGTTCACTCATGTTTACTGCCATTATCTGAGTTATTTTTAGCTTTAACAACTTATAATGATTTATCTACTTTATTTGGGAATTTTGAGGCAATCGGTTTCCTGACTTTTTTTGAGTGAAGTGAACTTACTACAATTTACAGTGTAGGTCCTGAAGATAAAGGAAGCTCTGCTGCAAGTTGGTAATCAGGTAATAATTTCTGATTTTCTAGCTGTGTATCTTTGTTTAAAATTAAACAGTTTAATTTTATGCTAGTGATTTTTCTGCCTGACGTTAAAGTTGGTATGCACGTGCTTACAAATCAAGTTTAGAAACACACCATATCTGATCGACTACTAGTGTTCTAGTAGTCCAGACCGGTCTTGGTCTCGAGACCAAATTTTAAAGGTCTCGGTCTCGTCTCGGACTCTGAAGCATTTTGACTCGGTCTTGTCTCGGACTCGGGCTGCGCGGACTCTGGATTTTCCCTCAAGACCATTAGAGACCAGCACTAATTCCTGCTATTTTTAAACTTTTTTATAATGTGATAATAACAAGGAGAAGAACGGGATAAAACAATCTTTAATTCATTCTTTAATCCACCCCATATAATATCCACAACCTTCCTTAATCAGAATCAGAAATGTTTTTAATGGCCATGTACAGTTTTAAGGACAGTACAAGGAATTTGTCTTGGTAGTTGGTGCACAAAAACAAACAACAACAAAAAATAAATAAAAAAACAAAGAAAACCCAGCAATGTGACTGAGTGACGTGTGTGTGTGTGTGTGTGTGTGTGTGTGTGTGTGTGTGTGTGTGTGTGTGTGTGTGTGTGTGTGTGTGTGTGTGTGTGTGTGTGTGTGTGTGTGTGTGTGTGTGGAAGAGAGATATGAACTAATCACTGGTAAAAATCTCAGTAAAACTCCTGAAAACAATCACCAGTAATAAATATTATCTTCCTGGTAAAGACAGTAGCTCTAATAACTGGTAAAATGATAAACTGATGATATTACAGTCTGTACATGCAGTACGGGGGACGCATTTACTCCGCCTCTGGGTCCTAGTGCCTGCCGTCTGGTGAAGTCTGTTCCGTTTAATAAGTCTGTTTGTGTTTAATAAGTCTGTGTGTTTAATAAGTCCGTGTGTTTAATAAGTCTGTGTGTGTTTAATAAGTCCGTGTGTGTTTAATAAGTCTGTGTGTTTAATAAGTCTGTGTTTAATAAGTCTGTGTGTTTAATAAGTCTGTGTGTTTAATAAGTCAGTGTGTGTTTAATAAGTCCGTGTGTGTTTAATAAGACCGTGTGTGTTTAATAAGACCGTGTGTGTTTAATAAGTCTGTGTGTGTTTAATAAGTCCGTGTGTGTTTAATAAGTCTGTGTGTGTTTAATAAGTCTGTTTGTGTTTAATAAGTCTGTGTGTTTAATAAGTCCGTGTGTTTAATAAGTCTGTGTGTGTTTAATAAGTCCGTGTGTGTTTAATAAGTCCGTGTGTGTTTAATAAGTCTGTGTGTTTAATAAGTCTGTGTTTAATAAGTCTGTGTGTTTAATAAGTCTGTGTGTGTTTAATAAGTCCGTGTGTGTTTAATAAGTCTGTGTGTGTTTAATAAGTCTGTGTGTGTTTAATAAGTCTGTGTGTGTTTAATAAGTCCGTGTGTGTTTAATAAGTCTGTGTGTTTAATAAGTCAGTGTGTGTTTAATAAGTCCGTGTGTGTTTAATAAGTCTGTGTGTGTTTAATAAGTCTGTGTGTGTTTAATAAGTCTGTGTGTGTTTAATAAGTCCGTGTGTGTTTAATAAGTCTGTGTGTTTAATAAGTCCGTGTGTGTTTAATAAGTCTGTGTGTTTAATAAGTCTGTGTGTGTTTAATAAGTCTGTGTGTGTTTAATAAGTCTGTGTGTGTTTAATAAGTCTGTGTGTTTAATAAGTCTGTGTGTGTTTAATAAGTCTGTGTGTGTTTAATAAGTCCGTGTGTGTTTAATAAGTCTGTGTGTTTAATAAGTCTGTGTGTGTTTAATAAGTCCGTGTGTGTTTAATAAGTCTGTGTGTGTTTAATAAGTCTGTGTGTGTTTAATAAGTCTGTGTGTTTAATAAGTATGTGTGTGTTTAATAAGTCTGTGTGTGTTTAATAACTCTGTGTGTGTTTAATAAGTCTGTGTTTAATAAGTCTGTGTTTAATAAGTCTGTGTGTTTAATAAGTCTGTGTGTTTAATAAGTCTGTGTGTTTAATAAGTCTGTGTGTTTAATAAGTCTGTGTTTAATAAGTCCGTGTGTTTAATAAGTCCGTGTGTGTTTAATAAGTCTGTGTGTGTTTAATAAGTCTGTGTGTGTTTAATAAGTCTGTGTGTGTTTAATAAGTCCGTGTGTGTTTAATAAGTATGTGTGTGTTTAATAAGTCTGTGTGTGTTTAATAAGTCTGTGTGTTTAATAAGTCTGTGTGTTTAATAAGTCTGTGTGTGTTTAATAAGTCTGTGTGTGTTTAATAAGTCCGTGTGTGTTTAATAAGTCTGTGTGTTTAATAAGTCTGTGCGTTTAAAAAGTCTGTGTGTGTTTAATAAGTCTGTGTTTAATACGTCTGTGTGTGTTTAATAAGTCTGTGTGTTTAATAAGTCTGTGTGTGTTTAATAAGTCTGTGTGTGTTTAATAAGTCTGTGTGTTTAATAAGTCTGTGTGTGTTTAATAAGTCTGTGTGTGTTTAATAAGTCTGTGTGTGTTTAATAAGTTTGTGTGTTTAATACGTCTGTGTGTGTTTAATAAGTCAGTGTGTGTTTAATAAGTCTGTGTGTGTTTAATAAGTCTGTGTGTGTTTAATAAGTCTGTGTGTTTAATAAGTCTGTGTGTTTAATAAGTCTGTGTGTGTTTAATAAGTCTGTGTGTTTAATAAGTCTGTGTGTTTAATAAGTCTGTGTGTGTGTGTTAAAGTCTACATGTTTATGTCTCTGTCCATCCACTCTTTTCATTATATCCATGTCTTTTAAGGCTTTATTACATAATATCAGCTGTAGTCCAGGCCGCCGCCATCTTGGATTATGTCGTCACCAGCGCGTCATCAACACAAGTCGCGCAAGCGCAGAATGAGTCAAATAACTGTAAAGAGGTTTTATATTAGTTTATTATCTTTTTAAAGTGGTGTTTTTTGTGTCTTTAGACTCTAATTACATTTATGTATATAATATGTTCCCCACAATATAAACAGGTTCACAATATAAATATTTTTTATAGTTTCTGTTTCCACTGTATCCAGAATAATAATAATAATTCTCAACAAGAACGATTGATTGATTTGTCACATGACTGTTCCAGGGTTTGTTTTATTTAGTTTCACATCTACCTGTAGCTCTATGTTTTTTACACTGATGACAACTAGTTTGTAGTTTTATTTTAGAAAGTTTCACTTTTACAGTTACAGTTGGAAACCTTTGTTAATGAATATTCTAGTTACATTACAGTAATTACATTAAACTGTATCAACTAAGTGAATTAATAAAAATAACCTGTTTAAAGGCTTTTTCAAACTAAAAAATGATCTTGTGAAATCTGTGACCTGTTGACCTGAACAACTCAAAGAATCAGAATCAGAATCATTATTTTTTGGCAGAAATGCTTTTAAACACTTGCTGTACATTCAGCTGACATAAAAATATTGTTTTCAAATATGTAGAATAATTGTGAATGTATCAGTAGCAGTAGTAGTTTTAATATTTTAGTTAATTTTTTGTCCATCAAATGTATTTAAAAGAAACTAAAATTAAAGAGAATGTTATTTAACTGTCGAACCTTGTCATAATTTTATTTATTTATATATTTTTTTTAGTTTAAAAAAATGTTTATGGTCTTGACTCGGTCTTGGTACATTCTGGTCTCGGGCAAGTCTTGGTCTCAGATAGTGTGGTCTTTAACACAACACTATCGATTACCTTTGTTACATGCATCTTTCTCTTTCTCACACAATACTGTCAAATTACATGTTTGTGTATTCTGCTCCCATTTCTGTTTTTAGGATCAATTTCCAAAGTGGAGTTCTTAGAAGCAAAGATCCAATGGCAAGAAAAAATAATATCTGATCTTGAGCAAGAGCGCAATTTCTTGCGTGAGCAAATCTTAGGAAAGAAGAAATCATGTGAGTTATTCGGGATCAAATTGTATCTGCAAAATGCAATGTAATTGTATTGAAAGGTGTGATATATCTTCATAACAATCTGATCTTTGTCTCATCTATCCTCTATTTGATCAAAGCTCAACCAAAAGTATTTACATTGGAGGAGGACGACGAGAATGACCGTAGCAACATGGATGATGACCCATCTTCTCCAAACATCACTGAATCCTCCGACAGTGATGTTGTCATCCAAAGATGGAAGACACATTGGACACAACCATCTACATCTGAATCAGAATCAGAATCAGAATCAGAATCTTTATTGACCAGGTACAGTTTAGAACAATACGAGGAATTTGACTTGGTAGTTGCAGTGAAAGAAGACACATCAACACACCGGAGCAGCCTTTTGCGGCGCCCACATATTTAGGTGAAGAAGGGATCAACAACAGGAGGAGAGGAGGGGTGAGGGGAAAAAAAAACTGCCAGTTTGAGACTGATTTCCTTACCAACTGTGGCTGTGCCTGGAAAAGCTCATGTGAGAGGTAAAAATGGCATAACTTGAACCACCTTCCCTGTTAGCAACTAGTGGTCAGGAAAATAATTTTTAATAAAAGTGTTGGAAAAGCTGTTAAAAAATATGTTCTGAAATACTTCAGGCACACGGTGGCTTAGTGGTTAGCATGTCCGCCTCACAGCAAGAAGGTCCTGGGTTCAAGCCCTGGGGTGGACACTTGGGTCCTTCCTGCGTGGGTTTCCTCCGGGTACTCTGGCTTCCTCCCACAATCCAAAAACATGACTGTAAGGTTGATTGGAGTCTCTAAATTGCCCATAGGAGTGAATGAGAGAGTGAATGGTTGTCTGTGTCTGTGTTGCCACGTGATGAACTGGCGCCCTGTCCAGGGTGTACCCCCGCCCAGGGCCTTATGAGAGCTGGCGATTGGCACTGGCAGACCCCCGCAACCCCTGATAAATGGGAATAAGCGGGTATGAAAATGGATGAATGGATTAAATTTCTAAAGTAAAAAAAAGTTGCTTTCAGCAAGAATAAAGTTATGCTAGTTCACACTAGCATAACTAGTGTGAACTAGTTATTATTAAACGTCAATGTATTGCTAGAATTAAAAGTAGAAGTAGTAAACATAAACATAACTCTGAACCCTAAGACTTACCAACTAGGCTTGGGTGGTAATATGGTACTACTGTATACCGCGTTGTCATAACAATAACAACGGTATCAGTTTCAATACTGTCATAGAAAAAAAATGCAATGCACTACCTGTGACTGCGCAGGGTCCGCTCTACACTCACTGTAAAGTGATAAGTACATTCACGTCAGAGCCTCTATAAGACCAAAAAAATCTCCAATAACACAAAATAAAATCCATACATTTGTCAGTAGTCTATATTGATGAAAAAGTCACTAAGAGTCTTCAGAAAATATATTGGTAAGGGATGTTTAGTTTTGGTTTTTACCAATTGCAGCTTTAACTCCTTGAATTAGCCTACATTCTGAGTGAACTCATCCTTTAGTAACTCCCTAAGTTGATCATTTAAACCGTAAAAGCGGCGCTCATAATGATCAGTGCTGCAAACAGCCTGAGTGAGAAGGAAAAGAAGCGATCAGTCCTCTACGCTGTCACTAGGGCCCCGTAGACAGACAGACAGACACACACACTGTTAAAGGGATGCTACTGTAGCGACACAATGCATGGGGGCTTGCACGCCGGCAGTGCACGGTCGCACACAAACACAAGCTTGTTGTGTGTGTGCTGCCCTCGAAGCAGCCTCCGTGTTTTAGGCTGATCCAACTGCTCGTTTAGGCTGCGCTGCTGCTGCCGATAGGTTGATGGGCAAGTGTGCACATTGAGAGGAAGAGAGTAGCTGTAGGAAATATTGCAACAGAAGCATTCTTTAAACACGCACGTGCACTTTCAGTGTGCTGTAAATGGCCGACGTGAGAAGGAAAAGAAGCAATCACACCTCTCCACTGTCACTCGGCTCCATAGAGAGACAGACACACACACCGTCTCCCTATTTTACCGCGCTATACGGTAATACCATGACTAATTAAAAAATATGACGTAAGGCTCAGGGTGCGATCACACCGAACGCGACTGTGTGTGTCTGTGTGACACATAGGATACCGCCCAAGCCTATTACCAACTCAACAGATCTTACAGAGTATCATTGTTGTATTGAATTCTGAACCATATATTGTGTGTGGAATGATATGAGATAAACAGATATACGTCCCATTCCCAGAATGCACTTCATATTTTTATCAAAGAGAAGTGACCAGTTTGAGCAATTTCAGCTGACCTTAAGCATTTGTTTGGACTCATTTCTTGTGTTTTATATATCTTTCAGTGAAAGGTCCAGCTGAGGTCATCAGCAGATATAAAAAGGTCTTGAAAAGCATCAGCAAAGTCTGCACCATGACTGAAGCCTTCAGAATCAATGGCATGGATCGGGGAACCATCAAGATGACTGCTGCAATTACAGAGCTCAACACTGTGGATCCTGAAACCTTCAAGACCATACAGTCCTTTGCCAAGAGGTGTGCAACCTACAGTACATTACCTTTGAGAAGAAGATCATTATAGAGGACATGAAGGCCAAAGGCCAACTCCTCCCCTAAGATTTAGGTGATCTGCTTTGTTCTGTTAAGAGGCAAGGCAAGGCAAATTTATTTGTATAGCGCATTTCATACTCAAGGCAACTCAATGTGCTTTACATGATAAAACATTCAATTGTTTAAAATCAATAAGAACATTTAAAATCATCAGAAAAATCAATTAAAATCATCAGTAAAATCAATTAAAATCATCGGTAAAATCATCATGACATCAACAACATGACCATAAATCTCTCTCTCAATCATATGCAATAGAGTAAAAAAGTGCCTTTAACTTTGATTTAAAAATGTTCACATGTGATGCTGACTTCAGCTCTGCTGCAGTTTGTTCCACTTCTTTGCAGCATAACAACTAAACACAGCATCATCATGTTTACTGTGAGCTCTGGGCTCCACTATCTGACCTGTGTCCATAGATCTGAGAGACCTGCTGGGTTCATACCTGACTAACATGTCACTGATGTATTCTGGACCAAACCCATTCACAGATTTATAACCAGCAGCAGAACTTTAAAGTCTATAGAAGATGTTTTTGTGATAGATTTGATCTGATGCTGAATGTAAGATCTGAGTCAATCAGAACACCAAGGTTTTTGACTTGGTCTTTATCTTCTAAAGATCCAGACTCAGATACTTGCTGACAGCAGTCCTCTTTTCATTGTTACCAAAGACAATCACCTCCATCTTGTCATGGTTTAGTTGAAGGAAGTTTTCACTCATCCATCAGTTTACTTTTTCTAAGCAGTCACACAACACCTCAATGGGACCATGGTCATCTGGGTTCAGTGATAGATATAGTTGAGTGTCATCTGCGTAGCTCTGATAATCAACCTTACAGTTGTGTAAAATTTGTCCTAAAGGAAGCATGTAAAGGTTAAACAGAAGAGGTCCAAGAACAGATCCCTGAGGAACCCCACAGGACATTGGTAATCTGTCAGATTCAAAGTTTACAATGCTTACAAAATAGCTTCGCTCCTTCAAGTATGACTTAAACCATTGCATTACTTTTCCATTTAGTTCAACCCATGTTTACAATTCATGTAACTAAATTGTATGATCTACAGTGTCAAATGCAGCACTTAGATCCAATAGAATGAGAACAGATACTTTTCCTGAATCAGTTTCAACCTTATGTCATTGATCACTTTGATCAGATCAGTTTCTGTGCTGTGATGAGAACCAAAACCTGACTGAAATTTATCAAATATTTTGTTGAATGTTAAGAATTGACTCAGTTGGTTGAAGACCACCTTCTCAATGATCTTGGCCATGAATGGAAGGTTCTGATTGGTCTATAGTTAGCCAGTATAGAGGCATCCAGTGTTCTCTTTTTTAACAGAGGTTTCACAGCAGCTACTTTCAGGGATTTTGGTACGGTGCCTGATTGGAATGAGCAGTTAATTATCTGACACAAATCAGTGACAATTGACTTTACAACAGTTTTAAAGAAGTTTGAGGGTATTGTGTCAAGGCAACACGTTGATGGATTCAGCTGCTGAACAGTCTCCTCTATTGTTTTTGGGTTCACTGTAATAAACTCTAACATTGTAGTTGACTCCTCCCTCAGTGGTTGAAGCTGTTCAAGCTTTTTGTGATTTTGCTGGTTTGTTCTGATGTTTGACCTTATTGATTGTATTTTTTCATTGAAATATACAGTAAATTCATTGCATTTTCCAGCTGACAGTAATTCAGGGGCTATCTGATCTGGGGGGGTTGTGAGCTTTTCCATTACAGAAAACAACGTTCGAGAGTTGTTGACATTTTTGGCAATAATTTCAGAGAAGTATTGCTGCCTTGCTTTGAACAAGCCATCATTGAATTTTCGCAGACTTATTTTGTATAGTTCTAGATGAATTTGGAGTTTTGTTGATCTCCATTTACGCTCAGCTCTTCTACAGTCAGATTTCAAATTCTGCATTATCTCAGTCCTCCTCCAAGGTATTTTCTGTGTGATTGGTTTTCTCTTCGTTTTGATAGGAGCCACCACATCTATGACATTACAGACTTTAGTATTAAACTCATCCAGAAGATCATCAACTGTCTCAGCACTCAATGTTGGTGTCATTGCTATGGCTTCCATAAACTGTGCACTTGTGTTCTCATTTATGTACCTTTTCTTTAAACACACATAACTAGGGGGAACAGATGTTACAGTCTCTAGGTCAAAAAAGACACAGAAATGATCAGATAGAGCTAAGTCTCTCACATCACCAGCAGAGATATCAACACCTTTAGAGATAACCAGATCCAAAGTGTGACCTTGAGTGTGTGTCGGACCAGTCACATGTTGTATAAGACCAAAAGTGTTCATAAAGCAGACAGTTCTTTGGCAGTATTGTCCATGTAATTGTCTACATGAATATTTAAGTCACCTGTTATTATTAAAAAGTTGTATTCAGTGCATACAACTGACAGCAGTTCAGCAAACTCATCCATGAACTTTCCAGAATATTTTGGTGGTCTATAAATGACTAAAAACAGAACTCTTGAATCACCCTTCAGTAAGAATGACATATATTCAAAGGAGAAAAAATCACCAAATATTATTTCTTTGCACTGAAATATTGATTTAAAAATGGCAGCAACTCCACCACCTTTCCTGTAAGTACGACACTTATTTAAATAAATAAAGTCTTGTGGTGCACTTTCATTGAGAATAGTATTACTGATACCATCATTCAACCACGTTTCATTAAGAAATAAAAAGTCCAAGTGATGTGTCAAAATAATATAATTAATTAGTAGTGACTTGTTAACAAGAGATCTAACATTAAGAAGAGCTCATTTTAAAGACTTTACTGGAGACACTGGTGGACTTTTTGGATGACATGTTATAAGAGTCAATTTTTTATCTCTATTAAGCTTTTTGATTTTCTTTAATTTCACAATTTTACCCGTGTTGCCTGTCACCACAGGAATTAAAGAAGCTGCATTAGAGCAAGTTTAGACTGAAATTACAGTTAAGTATGTTTGTTCTAAGCTCTGACAAAGAGTAAGTTCGTGTTGAGCTGTGCAGGTTTGATATTTTTTTTAGATTGTACCATTTTTGTACTTAATTTTATGACATGTTTGTTTGTACACTGATAGTTGTTCAGATATTAAATACCTGTAAGCTAAACTACACTGCAAGTTCAGGCAGTATTTGCTATCAGCCTTGGGCAAACTGGAACCATCCATCCATCCATCCATCTTCATACCCGCTTATTCCCGTTTTAACAGGCTGGGCGGGGGTACACCCTGGACAGGGCGCCAGTCCATCACAGGGCAACACAGACACAGACAACCATTCACTCTCTCATTCACTCCTATGGGCAATTTAGAGACTCCAATCAACTTTACAGTCATGTTTTTGGATTGTGGGAGGAAGCCGGAGAACATGCAAACTCCACACAGAAAGGACCCAAGTCCACCCCAGGGCTTGAACCCAGGACCTTCTTGCTGTGAGGCGAGCTGCTAACCACTAGGTGCTAACCACTAAGCCACCATGCGCCCCAAACTGGAACCAGTGCTTTAATAAAAAAAAAGGTTTTTGTACTTTTGCTGTCTTTGACATTCTACCACTGAAAGAGAGGGAACCCATAGATAGATCCATTTTTTTAAAAGGTGTAACCCATCACTTGTTCATTTCAGTAGTTATGTTCTATTATTATATATTAATTGAGTGTGAAAAGGAGGCAACTTTAGTTTAGGGAACATGTGTTGTTAAATGGTGTACAACTACTAGTGAACGAGTAATGATCAAGATGTCACTTT
>NC_041065.1:2058448-2075948 GCF_900634775.1 Gouania willdenowi
TTTATATATATTTCAGTGAAAGGTCCAGCTGAGGTCATCAGCAGATATAAAAAGGTCTTGAAAAGCTTCAGCAAAGTCTGCACCATGACTGAAGCCTTCAGAATCGATGGCGTGGATCAGGGAACCATCAAGATGACTGCTGCAATTACAGAGCTCAACACTGTGGATCCTGAAACCTTCAAGACCCTGAAGTATGATCCTGCAACCGAGACCCTGCAGTCTCCACAGCTTTACTGGTGGTGCCAAACAGCCTCACGCCCCCACAGGATCCAGAAACATCGTCGAAGCTCAGCGAACCCCCGCTTTGGGCCTAGGTGGCCGAGGGGGGTCAAAATCTTCAATCAAGAGCTTGGTTACGTGATAACCTGGATCTCAGATGACTGGGTGAAGAGCTGCCAGTTCGAAGTCTTCGGCTCGATGTAGTCGTCCTCCGACACGGATGAGCTCTCCCGTCTCATCCAGCTCAGGAGTGAGGAGTCGACTGCTCCGAGGGATTGGTTTACCAGCTTTCAGTAGACTGTACTGCTGCTGACTCTATCCATCTGAGCCCTCTGGAAGATCAACCGCTCTGCTTGTCAGTAATCTTCGGCAGTGGGGGGATCCTTGAAGTTGGCCGCCCCATGCAACCCTCGCACGGTGATTCCACAGAAGGCAGACTTGCGTAACTCTGAGGTATCCTTGGCTTGGGGCACAGCGTGGTCCTCCGGCCACGAGTCTTGACGTAGCAGGAGAAAGGAGGGTCCCTGACTCCATCTTTTGGACTCGACAAGCTCCCTCAGCGTTTTCCTGCGTGTCAAGTCATCAGCCGGGTTCCTCGCTGAGTCTACATATGTCCAGACGTGCCCGGCGGTCAGCTCTTGGATCTCAGCCACGCGAGTCCCGATGAAGACTTTAAATCGGCAGGACTCACACTTCAGCCACGTCAACACTGTTGTGGAGTCAGGCCACAGGATTGTCTGGTCGATGTTAATGGTAAGTTCCTTCTCCAGTACTCGTGAGAGCTGGGCACCAGTAAGCGCAGCACAGAGCTCCAATCGGGGTATAGAGTGAAGCCGCTTGGGGGAGACTTGAGAGCGGGCCATCAGGAATGACAGCTACACGCCACCATGTCTGTCAGTAGTCCGGAGATACGCTACAGAACCATAAGCTTCTTCTGAGGCATCGCAGAATATATTTATCTCTCTGTGAAGACCTGAGATGTCCACCTCCTTTGGCAAGTATGGCCGGGGCAAGGTGATCTCAGGCAGGATTTGTAGTTCTTCCTCAAAGGCCTCCCACTGCTGTAGAAGCTCTTGAGGTAGCAATGGGTCATCCCATCCTCGATGCTTGTCCCAAAGGTGCCTGACAAGTATCTTGGCCCTGGTAGTGTAGGGTAATATGAACCCCAGGGGATCATACTGGCTTGCCAACACTTTATAAATATTACGCATTGTGGGTTACGCCATACTCTATATGATGATGCTTGTAGCCTAGGTAGGACATCAACGTGAAAGAGCCAGCTTAGCCCTAAGGTGGATTCTGGGGCATCAGTCTTGTTCTGAGCCATCCATAACTCAACACTCGCAGATCGGCTCTCTTCTGGTAGGTGGCTTATCACATCTGGTTTGAGCTGGAGGCAATTATCCACATAAAATCACTTCTCAATTGAGATCCTCACCTCATCATCTGGCTGGCTGTTATCGGTGACATGGCGCAACAGGGGCTACATGTCGTTCCAAACAGTAGCACCTGCCACTCATATACTGCAGGGGAAGAAATAATGATCAGAAATTAATATTGTGTTCTGCGTCCTGATTGGCTAATGCTGCGTTCACCCACCAGCGTCACATCCAACTCGGTGAGTTTTACTGCCTGCTGAAGCGAGGAGCTGCTCTTCTTTTTCTCTTCTCACAAACAAACCATCAGTGAAAAAAGCCGGTGTGATTAGCGGCTAATGCTAACCTAGCTCAGTGCTACAGAGAGAACTTTTACCTGCTACTAACATCTCCTCGATGATTCTCCTCCACGCCAAATCCTTCCTTGTCCGGTCCCGGTTATAATGGTCTGTCATACAGCTCCAGGTGGTCACACACAGCTTCTACTCTTTTTTTTTGGTTTTCTTCTACACAGCTTCTACTCTATGACCGGTGTCCGTCTTCAACAAAGACTGATTGCATTCTGCATCAATGTCCGATCACGAGCAGTGTGACTCTGAAGTGCTGTATGTTTGAAAACAGGTTTATGTTTTAAAATCTACAAAGTTTTGAACTTTGAGAGTGTTTAAACAAAAGAGAAATGTGGTTTTACAGCCTGTATAAAAATAGTAAAAAATAAAGCTGACTACTTCGTGGATTTAGCCTATTGCAGTTATTTTTAGAACGTAACCCCCGTGATAAACGAGGGACTACTGTGCAAACAAATTATTACTTAACCCTTCTTTAAGCGGGTTACACCCTCCCCCTCTAAATTAACATGAGTCCCTTCATGTTCTTACAAGGGTAGGGGCACCTTCAAAAGTTTACACTTTTAAACCCATCAAATATAGTTTGTAGAAATGAAATCAAGGGTTTGCCAAGCTGTGGGTATGTAAACTTAACAGGTGGCTTTCTCAAACATTCAGATTTGCGTATTTGGTCAGATGTTTGATTGTTAGGGGTATCAAAAACAGCTAGATCAGGGGAACTAACATCTTGCTCAATATTGGCTATTTCAGTAGATTGTCTCAGTTTCCTCAGACTGTTCAACTCTCTCAGGGGTTTTGTTTTATGAGGAACTGTCCATTATGTCATGTTCCATTTTGGTAGTTTCACATTCTGCACACAGCTGCATGTCACATAGATTACTGACACAGGATAGAAAGGCGGTGGGCCCAACGAACGAGGAGGAACAAAGAAGGAAAAGCCGGGTGCATCCCGGAGGTTGGCCTCTTTTGGCTTCTGGAACCCATCATGAAGAAACACATGAGCCAGCGCTGTATAGTCTTGTACTCACTTGTAAGACGTGTTTGTAATAAACAGTGTTGGGAATAACACCTTATTAAGTAACACGCTGCAGTAACTATGTTACTTTTTGCGGTATCAAGTACTGTAATGCGTGTATCATTACTGTGATTTGAACAGACTCGTTACTCGTTACTTTACGTGCATAACTCAGGACTTATCCCAGCAACACAAGCATATTTTCTATCAGCTCTGTGGGTTTGCTGTCTTCCAAACCGTTGAGTGACATCAGGCGATATGCTCGTTCCGTGTCAGACAGCTGGAATAGACGGAGGAGCTGAGGTTTGAGAGCAGTGTATTTGCTGTGCAGCGATGGGTCTCACTACAATCCCATCACTAGGCAGGTGGTGGATGAATCCAATGCCGTGACGACGTGGTAATATTTTGTGTCGTCCGCAGTGATGCCTCGGAGCTGGAACTGGGCTTCGACTTGCTGAAACCACAGCTCTGGGTCATGTTGCCAAAACTCTGGTAACTTGACCGTAGGGCCAAACAGCGGCCCTGTAGGCTTGTGCGCCCACGACAGACATGTTCAAATATTAGGATCACCAATGTGGAAGCCGAGAAAGAGGAGACAACTTTCTTTATTACCTCACTCACAGAATGACAGTTCACCTGTCAAAACATTATGTCATCACAGCACTTCCTCCTTTAACACATCACCTGTCACCAACACACCCCCACATGTCACGACACACCCACTCCACTCTGAATGAGAGATCATCCCCTCAGGTGCACCACAGGACTACAGTGTCCATGGTGGGTGTGAAGAACACGTGACACAGCGACGTGCAAGTGACTATGTTTGTGAGGCTGAAAATACATTTTTTAATTATTATTATTTAGTTTTTCTTTATGAGGCTAAAAATACCAGTTGGTTGAGTTTAGCTGTTTTGAGTTAAGGTTACAAAGAATGGATAAACTTTACTGTTTGTGTTGAAAAAATCTATTGAATCAGTTTTGCACTGTTTAATTTTTTCACAACCAAAAGTGTACTTTCTACCTGTTTCAATGACTACAATAAATAGACCTATCAAAAGTTTCAACATACTGTATGTTGTGTTTTGTTGATCCACTGCTTCATCGTAGTGATACTGGGTACGATGATCAAATCTTACAGTTGTTTTATCCAGCACTATGCCATATCAACCCCAAAATAATGTGTGTGCATTTGTAGAGGGTTGAAAACATTAGAAGTAAATTATAACAGTAGGATAAAATAAATGAGAAGAAAACAGGAATTATCATTTTTATTTTATTTTCATTCATTTCATCATTCACTTGCTGTAATGGCGGATACTGCCAATATCATGTAGTTCAGTAACGTTGGTGTCACGGAGTGTGCATCGGTCAGAATGCAATGAATTAGCAGGATAATTCTTCAGTTTTTTTAATGTCAATGTCAATGTCAGGTTTATTTATATAGCACATTTCAAAACAGCTACAACTGCCCAAAATGCTGTACAGCAAACATTATAAAATACAATGTAAAAACAGTCACAAAATATACAACATAAAAAAATAATAATAAAATACATGGGATCTGCTCAACTTGTGTTGAAAACCAAAGCAAAAAGATGGGTTTTCAACAATGACTTAAAAACATGAATGGACTGGGCCTTTTTGACATTCAGCGGAAGGCTGTTCCAGAGACTCGGAGCCGCTACGGCAAAAGCCCGGTCTCCTCTCGTTTTGCGCTTAGCTATTGGCACCACCAGAGTCATTTGATTGGAGGATCTCAGTGTTCGACCTGGATCACGGATCAACAAAAGCTCCGAAAGGTAGGATGGAGCCAACCCATTCAGACATTTAAAAACCATCAACAGTATCTTGAACTGAACACAGGAGTTATGTGCTCACGTTCGTTCCCATGATCAAACGCGCCGCTGCGTTTTGAACCAACTGCAGACGCCGGATGGAAGTTTGATCGAGCCCACAGTATAGAGAGTTAGAATAATTTAAGCGACACGTAATAAAAGCATGAATGACACGCTCCAGGTCGGTGTGAGGCAAATAGGATTTGATTTTGCTGAGCAAACGCAGCTGAAAAAAGCTAATTTTGACAACTGAACTTATTTGTCTGTCAAACTTAAATGAACTGTCCAAAACAACCCCAAGATTCCTAGCAGACTCGTGGAAATAGATACTCAAAGGGCCCAGAGCAGTGACATTACATGAGTTACCAAATACTACAATTTCAGTTTTGGAGTCATTAAGCTTTAGGCAATTTTGAGCCATCCAGTCCTTTACTTCCTGTAAACAATCAAACAAAACTTGAGCATTGTCTGTGCCTGGCTTCAAAGGCAGATAAATTTGCAGGTCGTCTGCAAAACAATGAGAGTCAATTTTATATTTTCTGAAAATTGACCCAATGGGCAACATATACATTGAAAACAATAAGGGGCCCAAAATGGAGCCCTGCGGCACACCACAGCTGAGTGGGGCAACTCCAGAAACGTAAGGACCAAGGTGGACGGCAAAAGATCAATTTTCAAGGTACGATCTAAACCAACTTAAGGCAGTACCTTTAATGCCAATATGATTTTTGAGGCGTGAAAGCAATATTTCATGGTTGACAGTGTCAAATGCTGCCGTTAAATCTAAAAGTACCAAAACAGTAGAGCAGCCTGAATCAACAGTTAAAATAAGGTCATTAAAAACTCTTAAGAGTGCAGTCTCAGTGCTGTGACGTAACTTAAAGCCAGATTGAAATTTTTCTAAAATACCATTTACATCCAGATAAGTTTGAATTTGAGCAAAAACCAGTTTTTCCAAAATTTTTGATAAGAAAGGCAATTTAGAAATTGGCCTGTAGTTTGCCAGGACTTTAAAGTCCAGGTTTTGCTTCTTAAGCAGAGGCTGAACAACAGCATGTTTAAAGGAACTTGGAACGCAGCCTGATGTCAGCGAGGAATTCATAATCGCCAGCATATGAGGCCCAATTGCGCCCAAAACATCTTTGAGCAGTTTAGGAGGGAGACAATCAAGCGGACAGTTAGAAGCTCTTAATTTATGCACAACAACAGACAGGTCGTTAAGGGACACAGGTTCAAAATGCTCAAAAGTCGCAGAACACACAGAAGTAACACAGGGATCAACTACTTTGAAAGAAGAGGTTGAGTTCCTAATAGCAGTTATCTTGTCAACAAAAAATTTCAGAAAACTTTCACACAAAGTTTGAGAATGTACAACATAGTTTGAGTCAGTAGGTTTCACAAGTCTATTTAAAACATTAAACAGAACTTGGGGTCTGTTATGATTTGTAGAAATCAAGTTTGACATGTACTCAGCTTTAGCACACTTCACAGCTTTCTGATAATTTGATAAACAGTCTCGCAAAATGCCCAAAGAAACGTGAAGCTTGTCATTTTTCCACCTCCTTTCTGCGCGTCTACATTCACACCTAAGTGCACGAGTAGAGTCATCCAACCATGGCTCAGACACAGACTTAGATTTAATCATTTTCAAAGGAGCAATCAGGTCTAAAATGGAGGAGCATGTAGAACTAAACATGCTAGTGGCCTCTTCAACAGAACAAGGTGATAAGACCAGTGTGGGCACCAGATGAGTAAAAGCATTTGAGAATTCTTCTGCTGTCGACGGGTTCATAATGCGCCGCATACGCGCCGCGGCGCACGGTTTAGCTGGAGCACACGGAAGTGTTAGTGAAAACAAAACTGGCAAATGGTCCGATATCTGCGTGCTACAGAGATTATCAATGCCTACATTTAAACCATGAGCCAACACGAGATCAAGTGTATGCCCCTTTTTATGCGTAGGGCCAGTAACCCACTGTGTAAGATTAAAAGAATCGATGGTACTTAAAAAGTCCTTTACCAGAGGCTTTGAGTCACAGCAAACATGTATGTTAAAATCACCCACTATTGAGAAATGATCACAATTAAGAACGGTTCCTGCTACAAAGTTGGAAAAGTCTGCAATGAAGTCTTTGTCAAACTTTGGAGGTCGATATACCAGCGCGCACAGGACAGGCACAGTGCTCTGTATTTCAATCAACTGCAGTTCAAAGCTTGAGAAAGTTGTTGCTGGACGTTGTCGGCATTTAAGACTGGATTTAAACACAGATGCTAGCCCTCCGCCCTTTCCAGAGGTACGGGGAGAGCTAAAAAACGAGCCGCCTGGAGGAAGGAGTTCAGAGAAAGCTGAAGACTCACCAGCACGTAACCATGTCTCTGTCAGAAACATGTAATCCAAATGCTGGGAAACGAAGAAATCGTTGAGTACAAAGGTCTTGTTTGCCAGCGACCTGACATTAAGCAGTGCCATGCGAAGTAACTCCACGTTTTTCAGTGAAGAAGTTCGTGCTAGCAAGCGAAAGTTTTCCTGGTTGACGCTGCGGTGGTTAGCAGCTCTGGGACGCCGGGTGCGGAGCCGCTCCGAGAGTTGCGACGGCATCAGCTGATGCCCCTCCTGGATACCACTGGGCAATACAGGGATGAGACAGCGCTCACTTCCCCGAGATGTAGCTGGGTTTCCATAGCCGCCTTTCTTTCCAGATCGAAGGTAAGCTCTGATTTTAATCAAAATACCTCCACGCTTCCGTCTTCTGCGGTAGCATCTCCTCCAGGGCACAGCAAATGGTGTGCGCAGAACGCCCGGTGGAGACGCGAGGAGTGGCGGTGGAGGACATGAAGACTGTCTAGCTGTACAGTTCCTCAAGAAAGCTTCATGAGATGCTCGAATGTTCAACAATGTTTGACGGTCATACACAAGCATCACAGATCCATACAATGAGCAATATGCAAAGTAGAGCAGGGAGACGGAGCGCCGTGCACACTGCTGGCGCCATCTTCTGTGTATGTGTGTGTGGTTCTGTCAAATAAAGAGAATAATAATAATCAGAATAACACTTAAATTCCCAACATAACATTAAATTAACAGAGATCAATCCACACTAATAACAGAATAATGCAGCCATGCTGCCCTTTTGTGGACATTTCAATGGTATTAACCACACCTCGACAACATATCACAATATGTATTAATATCTAACACCAGGAAACACAGTCTTATGAATCAAATTAACTTCTCTAAACATGGACAATTATATGGGAAAAGCCTCTAACACACAATATTAATGATAACACAGCATGTAGCATAGCTTACCGGCTATCTGGCTAATATACACAAATTAGGAACAGAAACAACATTAACAACTCAATCCCCATTCCTAACCTATTCTCAAGACAGGAGAGAAACCACTCACCTGTCAAAAGGACGCATACTTTACAAACGTTCAGACAAGCATGACCCAGAAGCAGACGTGAGCGTCAATCAGATTTAGCAGGTCTCTGCTCCATCGATCAGCCACGGAGGGGGTGGAGGACTTGTCTCAGGAACGAGTGGACTGACCTGAAACGGCTTAATCCTGGAAACATGAAATGTAGGGTGAATCTTATAAGAACGTGGTAGACAGAGACATACCGCAGAAGGACTGATAACCCGGGAGACAGAAAAGGGGCCAATAAACTTAGAGACCAGCTTTTTGAGACAAGGCTTTGAGACAAGACTTTGAGGCAAAATTGAGGCAGCCATCAGACGTGCTGGTGACGTGCTGACGTGGTGACGTATCAATCATTTCCTGTTTACGCTCTACCGCTGCTTGCAGCGCTCTACTACTGTGTTCTGCTAACTCTAATCAAACTTGTTGTCATTGATATTTTAGCCTTGAAAACACTTGTTTTAATTTTTTACCGTAGAGTTAAACGTACGAAGGTTAAGTAAAAAGCAATCTCGCCTCTTATAGGCAGTGTAATCTCCTTTCAACTTCCTTTTGTCCTTAGCTTAGCTTAGCTTAAATTTAGCACCTATGGCTTCTCTCTCCTCCCCTCTGCTCTCCTGCCTGGTGAGTCAGATGTTTAGTTACTCCTCCTCCTCCTTTAGGGACAATGGTAGTTGCATAAAGTGTAGCGTACTGTTAGATATGGAGGCGAGGATCAACAATCTGGAGAAGCGGTTCCGCACCCCTGATACCAAAACCGAAGCTAGCAAGCAGGACCTAGCCGGTGCGGACCGTGCTAGCTCTAGCTTAGCCTCCCCCCCGGCCAGCAATGACTGGGTTACTGTCCGTGGTAAGCATAGTCGAAGGTCAAAAAGCCGCTCGGGACACCACCATGTTCACGTCTCAAACAGGTTCTCAAATCTAAAGTTGCTGGCAAAGAGTAACCGTAAGTTTGATAGGATAGTCCTCCATGTCGGCACTAATGACTCCCGACGTCGTCAGTCGGAAGCAACCAAAGTGAACATTGAATCAGTTTGTGCTTATGCTAAAACAATGTCGGACTCCGTAATTTTCTCTGGTCCCTTACCAAATCTGACCAGTGATGACATGTACAGCCGCATGTCATCATTTAACCGCTGGCTATCGAGGTGGTGTCCAGAAAACGAGGTGGGCTTCATTGATAATTGGAGATCCTTCTGGGGAAAACCGAACCTGATAGGAAGAGATGGAATCCATCCTACTTTGGAGGGAGCATCTCTACTATCAGAAAACATGGCACAGTCACTGTTATGACATCTCATGAATGAGACCATGTTACAGAGGCGGAGTCCTCCACGCCCCTCTGCGCTTGCCTTAGGACAGTTTCCCTCCCATTGCTATTATGATAGCTGTGTTCATCGCCATGGCAACTGTTGTGATGGTGATGAATATTATTTTATAGAGACGGTGTCTGTCCCCCGACCCATATTTCACAATGATTTTAACATAAAATCAAATAAAAGAGCTATCAATTATAAAAATCTGAAAAAAATTAAAATCTCAAATCTAGAAACACCAAAACATAAAACCATTAGATGTGCTCTATTAAATATTAGATCACTGAGATCCAAATCTCTACTAGTAAATGACCTTATCTCAGAAAATAACTTTGATTTATTCTGTTTAACTGAAACATGGCTGTATCAAGATGAATATGTTAGTTTAAATGAAGCCACTCCTCCCAGTCATTTAAATACTCATATGCCACGAGACATAGGCCGTGGAGGTGGTGTAGCAGCTATTTATCATTCTTGTTCTAACATATTAATGAACTAAAAGTCTACCCTGAAAATCCTCTGCTATCAGATCACTTTTTAATATCTTTTAACATTATCCTAGAGGATCTCGCACTGTGCAATAAAATAGTTACGAGTAGAAATCTGTCCAATAGTGCTGTGGCTAAATTTAAAGAGGCCATTCCTTCTGCCTTAAACTCAGTGCACCATCCAATAAATAACTATGACATTAATTATAACCCCTCTCAACTGGATCTGCTTGTCGATAGCTCTGCTAGTCTACTAAAATCCACCTTGGACTCAATTGCCCCATTGAGGGAAAAAACTATTAAACGTCAGAGGAAAGCTCCGTGGTTTAGCTCTGAAACTCACACACTCAAACAAACAACCCGTAAATTAGAGAGAATGTGGCGCTCCAATAAAACAGAGGAGTCACGAATACTCTGGCAAGAAAGCCATAGTAAATACATGACAGCCTTACGACATAGTCGATCTACATACTACTCCTCACTAATTGAAGAAAATAAAAATAATCCGAGGTACCTTTTCAATACTGTAGCCAGGCTAACACAAAGTCAGAGCTCTATTGAGCCCATGATTCCTCTAGCCCTCAGCTGTGAGGACTTTATGACATTTTTTAACGATAAAATTCATAAGATTAGAGATAAAATTAGCCACTCCCTGCCTTCACCTGGGCCTGCTGTACCATTAAATGTAAATAGGCCTAACCTAAACTGTTTCACACATATAGGACTTCAGGAACTTAACTCTATTATTTCATCCTCCAAACCATCGACCTGCCTTTCAGATCCGATCCCAACTAAGCTGTTTAAAGAAGTTGTTCCCCTGGTCTGCCCATCTTTGTTGGAGACAATAAATATATCCCTATCAATAGGCTACGTGCCACAGTCCTTTAAAGTAGCTGTAATCAAACCCCTTCTCAAAAAACCTACTCTTGATTCCAGCACTTTAGCAAACTACAGGCCTATATCTAATCTTCCTTTTATTTCAAAGATTCTTGAGAAAGTTGTGGCGGCTCAGCTCTGTGAATTTCTTCAAAACAACAGCCTGTTCGAGGACTTCCAGTCAGGTTTTAGAGCTCAACACAGAACAGAGACTGCTTTAGTTAAAGTAACTAATGATCTACTCTGGGCTTCAGAGGAAGGACGACTCTCAGTGCTGGTTTTATTAGATCTTAGTGCAGCTTTTGACACTATAGATCACTATATTCTACTAGAGAGATTAGAGAAATTACTTGGAATCACAGGGACTGCCCTAAACTGGTTTAAGTCCTACCTATCTGATAGGTACCAGTTTGTACACGTGAATAATAGGTCTTCTGTGTACACTAAAGTAAGCTACGGGGTTCCTCAGGGCTCTGTGCTAGGTCCAATCCTCTTCTGTATCTATATGCTCCCCTTTGGTAATGTTATGAGAAAATACTCTGTTAACTTTCACTGCTATGCTGATGATACCCAACTGTATGTATCAATGAAGCCAGGTGAGACAAATCAGCTATCTAAACTTGAGGTCTGTCTAAAGGACATTAGGGCCTGGATGGACCAAAATTTTCTTCTTCTCAACTCAGACAAGACTGAGGTCATTGTACTGGGCCCACGATACCTTAGAGAAACCTATGCTAGCCTAACTGCCCTAGACGGCATTACTCTGGCACGAAGCACAACTGTTAGAAACCTTGGGGTTCTATTTGATCAGGACTTATCCTTCAACCCTCACATAAAACAAACTTCAAGAACTGCCTTCTTTCATCTCCGTAACATTGCTAAAATCAGATCTATCCTGTCTCAAAAACTAGTCCATGCTTTTGTTACCTCTAGACTGGATTATTGTAATTCTCTTTTAGCAGGCTGCCCGAGCAAGTCGCTTAAGACACTTCAGCTGGTTCAAAATGCTGCAGCACGTGTACTGACTAAAACTAGGAGAAGAGATCACATTACTCCTGTGTTAGCCTCTCTGCATTGGCTTCCCATAAAATATAGAATAGAATTCAAGATTCTTCTTCTCACTTATAAAGCCCTAAATGGACAGGCACCAGTCTATCTCAAGGAGCTTGTAGTGCCATACAATCCCCCCAGAACTTGTGTGTTTGCTCCTGTACTCCTTCTGGCTTTTATCTTGCAGGTCCGTGGGATCCTCAGTGTGGAGTTACAGAGTCTCAGCGGCTCTGTCTCCACCCTCTCCTCTGCACACACCCAACACAGCATAACGTGGATGGCTGTTCATCATAGGAATGGGATCCACACAAGGTTCCTGCTGCTTAACAGAAGGTTTTCCTTGCCACCATGATGAATTCATGTTGGGTGTGGGATACATATGTATGTGTATATACGTATATATGCATATGTGTGTATCCATAAATTGAAGAGTCCGTCCTTAAGACTGCTCTACTGTAAAGTGCCTTGAGATACCATTGGTTATGATTTGGCGCTATACAAATAAAGATTGATTGATTGATTTTTGGACTCAGATCGCAGAGGCAGGTCATGAGTGGATAACTATACTCGTTGTCCTGGAACATAGGAAGGTGCCGGAGTCCGCCTCTTGTCTGCCCCGGACTTACTGGCCGCTGTTGTCTGGAGGAGGGTCCGACGGGCCCGGGCCCACGATCTCCTGCACCGTCTGACAAAGACCTGCGCAGATGGCACACTAACCTCTCGTTCCAGGGCGGAGAAGAGAGGGGGTTGATAACCATAGGAGCATTTGAAGGGGGTGAGCCCAGTCGAAGCGCAGGGTAGGGAGTTGTGGGCATATTCAGCCCAGACCAACTTCTGACTCCAGGAGGTTTGATCCTGCGAAACCAGCAGCCGGAAAGCTGTCCCCAATTCCTGATTCAGCCGCTCAGCCTGGCCATTAGATTCAGGATGGCTGTTCATCATAGGAATGGGATCCACACAAGGTTCCTGCTGCTTAACAGAAGGTTTTCCTTGCCGCCATGATGAATTCATGTTGGGTGTGGGATACATATGTATGTGTATATACGTATTTATGCATATGTGTGTATCCATAAAATGAAGAGTCCGTCCTTAAGACTGCTCTACTGTCTTGAGATACCATTGGTTATGATTTGGCGCTATACAAATAAAAGATTGATTGATTAATTGAGGATGGTAACCAGAGGAGAGGCTGACGGAAGCTCCTATTAACAAACAAAAAGCACGCCAGAAGTGAGAAATGAACTGAGGGCCACGATCTGAAACCACGTTCCTGGGGAGTCCATGTATACGGAACACTTCATGCAACATGATCTCAGCTAGCTCCCTAGAGGAGGGTAGTTTTCTCAAGGGAACAAAATGTATCATTTTGGAGGAGCGATCCACAATCGTAAGAATTACTGTTGCACCTCTGGAGGAAGGCAGACCAGTGACAAAATCTATGGAAATATCAGACCACTGACAGCGGCTGGAGTAAACCAGCTGGAGGTTGTCTGGAAGTCTTATCCCAGGCACACTGGCGCTGACATACTCTCGGACCTGTTCCACTATCCCAGGCCACCAGGACCGCTGCGGCACCAAAAACAGTGTCCGTCGGCCTCCAGGATGACAGGAGGTTCGATGAGTGTGAGCCCACTTGATGACCTGTGGTCTAAGACCTTCAACCACAAACAAACGGTTAGAGGGACATCCTGCTTGAATATCAACTCCTGCCTGGGCCAGCTGAACCCTTTTCTCGATGTCCCAGGTAACTATCCCCACCACCCGGTGGCTAGACAGTACTGGCTCCAGGGATTCCAAGTCTGGGTCTGCTTTGAACTGGCGGGAAAGAGCATCCTGTTTGATATTCTTCGATCCTGGACGATAGGAAACTACAAAGTCAAAACGATTAAAAAACAAGGCCCATCAGGCTTGACGCGCATTTAACTGTCGAGCTGATTTTATATACTCCAGATTCTTATGGTGAGTCCACACTACAAATTATTGTTCTGCTGTCAACAAGATAAACAAAAACAAAAATGATTGAACATATCACGCAGGACTTCATTTACCAGAGCCTGAAATACCGCAGGGGCATTGGTCAACCCAAAAGGCATTACCAGGTACTCATAATGACCGCTGGGGGTATTGAATGCCGTCTTCCACTCATCTCCCTCCTTAACACTAGAAGTCCCACAGAGGTGTCAAATGAACTTTTTACCTATAAAACCCATAGAGGTGTCATTTGACCCAAAGAGAACACAAAAATTATTTATTTTTAATGACAGTGTGGTGTGAGAAATGTGCAAAAGAACAACTGTGATTTGTTTTCAATGGTTTTTATTTAGAAGAATCTCCTTCATCCTCTTATTGAGACTCGTGACATACTTGGCACTGCCACGGTATCTCTCTCCTACATTTGCCACATGTGTATTTGTGGCAATGAACACATCGCACAGTTGCGCGATTGCTCTTGCAGCAATGGTTGATCTGACACTTAGCCCTTTTCCCAGGGCCAGGTGTAGGCGGTTGTTGTTGGCGCAGTTGCTCTTTGAGTGCCTTCTTTTCACTCACATGAGAGTTAGCCAACTCTCTTGCTAGCTGAACCAGGAAGTCCACCCGTCTCTCCTGCACCCCGGTGCATGCTTGATAAAGCAGATGTGCATTGAGTGCCGCCATGTCGATCATGTTGTAGAACACGGCGACTGGCCATCGCCGTGTTCCTGTGCGCACACTGTACTCCCGCACCATCTGGTCCATCACATCCACTCCGCACTTTGTGGTGTTGTATTGGGTGATGGTGTTTGGCTTCCTTTTGATGGTTTCCTCAGTCTCAACCACGCTGTGCATGCTGCTGAGAATGTAGACGGTCTTTTTTCGTTTGGGCGCATACACCGTCAGCGTGGCACCAGTGGTGGAAAACACCTAAAAAAGAAGAAATTGTTGTTATTATAGCGGTTTTAAACACAATGACACACTCAGAGGTGTTGATGGAATAAAAAAGACCAACAACATACCTGAGTGGTGAATTCCTTGCGGTCCATCTTTCTAGTTGACTGAGGAATTTCCCGGCGAATCTTGTTGACTGTCCCGAGGATGGTGGTTTTCCGGCTGAGCAGTCGTCGTGCAAGTGTCAGTGATGTAAAGAAATTGTCCGTGGTGACCGTCCTGCCTTTGTCCATAAATGGTTCCATCAGCTTCATCACCACACTCTCAGAAAGTCTCTCCTCACTGGGACGACTGGGGTCCTTTCCAAGATATGGGAGGACATTGCAGATGTACTTTGTTTTCAAATCACAAGCCACCCAAAACTTTATGCCAAATTTGTCGGGTTTTGTTGCAATGTACTGCAGGAAACAGCAGCGAGTCTTCGATGGGAAAAGCTGTTCATCAATTGTGATGTGTCGACCAGGGTTGTAGCATGTGATGCAGTTGGTAACAAACGATCCCCACACATCCGAAATTGCAGCAAACTTATCTGTCTGCACTCGCTCACTGCGCGTAAACATGTCATCAAATCGTAGGTGACGCATGATGTCTTGGAAACGGTTTCGTGACATAATTCCAGTGATAAGTGGGTTTCCCAGGCATGCTGACCAGCTGTCACGCAGAGATGGAACCTTGGTCACCCCCCTCAAAATAATAACAGAAATAAATGCCATTAGTTCATGGAGGATCATGAACCAGTCCGTCTGCTCCGTTTGCCGTGCATGCTGAATAGTCCATTCTTGAATGGGACGGAGCATGCCAACAGTAATGAAACAGAGGAAGCTCTGAAGGCGACTCCTGATTCTTCTTCTGGCCTTTGCTGTTGGCTCTCCATCTGCAGCGTACGGTTCCATTGGAGTGAAACGGAGAATTGTACCCACATGTTCTTCATGCCACACTGTGCCCTCTTTCGCCGTCTCTGTGGGCTCACTCTCCAACCGAGCTCTCTTTTCCAGATGAGGAGCAGTCGCGTCATCTGCAATGTGAACAAATTCAAATTATTCTTTTCTTCGGTTTTAAATAAAAATAAAGTCAGGAAATGAAAATAGGATGTTTGGGAAATCTAACCTGAAGACAGCTCAGAGTCCGAATCCGAATTTGGCTGAAGGTTTATGTCCTCCCCATCTGAGTCACAAGGGTTTGCATTGTTCAGGATCAATTCCAACGCTTCTTGAGTGGTAAACCTTCTCTGCATTTTGAGTAGAATAAGTGTGGAGTGTCAGCAGGTGGAAGCAGCCAGCTATTTATTCCCCACAGCACAAAAGGCTGCATGACAACATGGTATTCCAGTGGTGTCCAATTCCGGTCCTCGAGGGCCGCTAATCAGCACACCTTATTCAAATGATCATCCAGCTCTGCAGAAGCCTGATAATCATTTGAACCAGGTGTGTTGGAAGAGGTGACTCTGTTTCTTTCAATGTTTGTAGTCTGTGTTTGTTCTCCCCCAGCATCAAGCAGAACGAGTTAATAAACGGGGCATTGTGACTTTAGCTTCCAGGGCACTTCCCCCTAACATTCCAGACTTCCATTGTTAGAGTCAGGCTCTCCCCCCTGCTGATTTCTCAGGTGATTCATTTACAAATTAATAGAGGCAAATTGTAGCCATCAGAGTCGTCAGTTTGGTCCTAGAGTTCATTTGACCCTGCTCTGGGACTTCTGGGGGGATATAGAAATCCCTGGGACTTCTAGTGTTAAGGTTCACCCCCAGGGACCAGGCACCCCAGGCCCCCCAGGCCGAAAAGAGCACCCCTGGTGCCCTGGATGGGACGAGGCCACCGGGCTGAGCTAGGCTTGGTGTCAAGGTTCACCTCCAGGGACCAGGCCCCCAAGGCCGGTCACAGTGGTAGCAAAGAGCACCCCTGGATGGGACGAGACCACCGGGCTGAGCTAGGCTTGGTGTCAAGGTTCACCCCCAGGGACCAGGCCCCCAAGGCCGGTCACAGTGGTAGCAAAGAGCACCCCTGGATGGGACGAGACCACCGGGCTGAGCTAGGCTTGGTGTCAAGGTTCACCCCCAGGGACCAGGCCCCCAAGGCCGGTCACAGTGGTAGCAAAGAGCACCCCTGGATGGGACTAGGCCGCCGGGCTGAGCTAGGCTTGGTGTCAAGGTTCACCCCCAGGGACCAGGCCCCCAAGGCCGGTCACAGTGGTAGCAAAGAGCACCCCTGGATGGGACTAGGCCACCGGGCTGAGCTAGGCTTGGGGTTAAGGTTCACCCTAGCCCTAATGCTAGGGTTAACCGGCCACCAGGCCCCAGGAGCCAGCACTCCACCTCCCCACTGGTAGCAAAGAGCACCTCTGGATGGGACAAGGCCACCGGGCTGAGCTAGGCTTGGTGTCAAGGTTCACCCCCAGGGACCAGGCCCCCCAGGCCGGTCACAGTGGTAGCAAAGAGCACCTCTGGATGGGACAAGGCCACCGGGCTGAGCTAGGCTTGGTGTCAAGGTTCACCCCCATGGACCAGGCCCCCCAGGCAGCAAAGAGCACCCCTGGATGGGACGAGACCACCGGGCTGAGCTAGGCTTGGTGTCAAGGTTCACCCCCAGGGACCAGGCCCCCAAGGCCGGTCACAGTGGTAGCAAAGAG